>NW_028318846.1:0-300000 GCF_062004578.1 Staurois parvus | reverse complement strand
TGGCCTGCGCTAGTTGCAGCCAGGCACCGGGCTTGGCCTGCGCTAGTTGCAGCCAGGCACCGGGCTTGGCCTGCGCTAGTTGCAGCCAGGCACCGGGCTTGGCCTGCGCTAGTTGCAGCCAGGCACCGGGCTTGGCCTGCGCTAGTTGCAGCCAGGCACCGGGCTTGGCCTGCGCTAGTTGCAGCCAGGCACCGGGCTTGGCCTGCGCTAGTTGCAGCCAGGCACCGGGCTTGGCCTGCGCTAGTTGCAGCCAGGCACCGGGCTTGGCCTGCGCTAGTTGCAGCCAGGCACCGGGCTTGGCCTGCGCTAGTTGCAGCCAGGCACCGGGCTTGGCCTGCGCTAGTTGCAGCCAGGCACCGGGCTTGGCCTGCGCTAGTTGCAGCCAGGCACCGGGCTTGGCCTGCGCTAGTTGCAGCCAGGCACCGGGCTTGGCCTGCGCTAGTTGCAGCCAGGCACCGGGCTTGGCCTGCGCTAGTTGCAGCCAGGCACCGGGCTTGGCCTGCGCTAGTTGCAGCCAGGCACCGGGCTTGGCCTGCGCTAGTTGCAGCCAGGCACCGGGCTTGGCCTGCGCTAGTTGCAGCCAGGCACCGGGCTTGGCCTGCGCTAGTTGCAGCCAGGCACCGGGCTTGGCCTGCGCTAGTTGCAGCCAGGCACCGGGCTTGGCCTGCGCTAGTTGCAGCCAGGCACCGGGCTTGGCCTGCGCTAGTTGCAGCCAGGCACCGGGCTTGGCCTGCGCTAGTTGCAGCCAGGCACCGGGCTTGGCCTGCGCTAGTTGCAGCCAGGCACCGGGCTTGGCCTGCGCTAGTTGCAGCCAGGCACCGGGCTTGGCCTGCGCTAGTTGCAGCCAGGCACCGGGCTTGGCCTGCGCTAGTTGCAGCCAGGCACCGGGCTTGGCCTGCGCTAGTTGCAGCCAGGCACCGGGCTTGGCCTGCGCTAGTTGCAGCCAGGCACCGGGCTTGGCCTGCGCTAGTTGCAGCCAGGCACCGGGCTTGGCCTGCGCTAGTTGCAGCCAGGCACCGGGCTTGGCCTGCGCTAGTTGCAGCCAGGCACCGGGCTTGGCCTGCGCTAGTTGCAGCCAGGCACCGGGCTTGGCCTGCGCTAGTTGCAGCCAGGCACCGGGCTTGGCCTGCGCTAGTTGCAGCCAGGCACCGGGCTTGGCCTGCGCTAGTTGCAGCCAGGCACCGGGCTTGGCCTGCGCTAGTTGCAGCCAGGCACCGGGCTTGGCCTGCGCTAGTTGCAGCCAGGCACCGGGCTTGGCCTGCGCTAGTTGCAGCCAGGCACCGGGCTTGGCCTGCGCTAGTTGCAGCCAGGCACCGGGCTTGGCCTGCGCTAGTTGCAGCCAGGCACCGGGCTTGGCCTGCGCTAGTTGCAGCCAGGCACCGGGCTTGGCCTGCGCTAGTTGCAGCCAGGCACCGGGCTTGGCCTGCGCTAGTTGCAGCCAGGCACCGGGCTTGGCCTGCGCTAGTTGCAGCCAGGCACCGGGCTTGGCCTGCGCTAGTTGCAGCCAGGCACCGGGCTTGGCCTGCGCTAGTTGCAGCCAGGCACCGGGCTTGGCCTGCGCTAGTTGCAGCCAGGCACCGGGCTTGGCCTGCGCTAGTTGCAGCCAGGCACCGGGCTTGGCCTGCGCTAGTTGCAGCCAGGCACCGGGCTTGGCCTGCGCTAGTTGCAGCCAGGCACCGGGCTTGGCCTGCGCTAGTTGCAGCCAGGCACCGGGCTTGGCCTGCGCTAGTTGCAGCCAGGCACCGGGCTTGGCCTGCGCTAGTTGCAGCCAGGCACCGGGCTTGGCCTGCGCTAGTTGCAGCCAGGCACCGGGCTTGGCCTGCGCTAGTTGCAGCCAGGCACCGGGCTTGGCCTGCGCTAGTTGCAGCCAGGCACCGGGCTTGGCCTGCGCTAGTTGCAGCCAGGCACCGGGCTTGGCCTGCGCTAGTTGCAGCCAGGCACCGGGCTTGGCCTGCGCTAGTTGCAGCCAGGCACCGGGCTTGGCCTGCGCTAGTTGCAGCCAGGCACCGGGCTTGGCCTGCGCTAGTTGCAGCCAGGCACCGGGCTTGGCCTGCGCTAGTTGCAGCCAGGCACCGGGCTTGGCCTGCGCTAGTTGCAGCCAGGCACCGGGCTTGGCCTGCGCTAGTTGCAGCCAGGCACCGGGCTTGGCCTGCGCTAGTTGCAGCCAGGCACCGGGCTTGGCCTGCGCTAGTTGCAGCCAGGCACCGGGCTTGGCCTGCGCTAGTTGCAGCCAGGCACCGGGCTTGGCCTGCGCTAGTTGCAGCCAGGCACCGGGCTTGGCCTGCGCTAGTTGCAGCCAGGCACCGGGCTTGGCCTGCGCTAGTTGCAGCCAGGCACCGGGCTTGGCCTGCGCTAGTTGCAGCCAGGCACCGGGCTTGGCCTGCGCTAGTTGCAGCCAGGCACCGGGCTTGGCCTGCGCTAGTTGCAGCCAGGCACCGGGCTTGGCCTGCGCTAGTTGCAGCCAGGCACCGGGCTTGGCCTGCGCTAGTTGCAGCCAGGCACCGGGCTTGGCCTGCGCTAGTTGCAGCCAGGCACCGGGCTTGGCCTGCGCTAGTTGCAGCCAGGCACCGGGCTTGGCCTGCGCTAGTTGCAGCCAGGCACCGGGCTTGGCCTGCGCTAGTTGCAGCCAGGCACCGGGCTTGGCCTGCGCTAGTTGCAGCCAGGCACCGGGCTTGGCCTGCGCTAGTTGCAGCCAGGCACCGGGCTTGGCCTGCGCTAGTTGCAGCCAGGCACCGGGCTTGGCCTGCGCTAGTTGCAGCCAGGCACCGGGCTTGGCCTGCGCTAGTTGCAGCCAGGCACCGGGCTTGGCCTGCGCTAGTTGCAGCCAGGCACCGGGCTTGGCCTGCGCTAGTTGCAGCCAGGCACCGGGCTTGGCCTGCGCTAGTTGCAGCCAGGCACCGGGCTTGGCCTGCGCTAGTTGCAGCCAGGCACCGGGCTTGGCCTGCGCTAGTTGCAGCCAGGCACCGGGCTTGGCCTGCGCTAGTTGCAGCCAGGCACCGGGCTTGGCCTGCGCTAGTTGCAGCCAGGCACCGGGCTTGGCCTGCGCTAGTTGCAGCCAGGCACCGGGCTTGGCCTGCGCTAGTTGCAGCCAGGCACCGGGCTTGGCCTGCGCTAGTTGCAGCCAGGCACCGGGCTTGGCCTGCGCTAGTTGCAGCCAGGCACCGGGTCCGGCTCGCGCTAGTTGCAGCCAGGCACCGGGTCCGGCTCGCGCTAGTTGCAGCCAGGCACCGGGTCCGGCTCGCGCTAGTTGCAGCCAGGCACCGGGTCCGGCTCGCGCTAGTTGCAGCCAGGCACCGGGCTTGGCCTGCGCTAGTTGCAGCCAGGCACCGGGTCCGGCTCGCACTAGTTGCAGCCAGGCACCGGGTCCGGCTCGCACTAGTTGCAGCCAGGCACCGGGTCCGGCTCGCACTAGTTGCAGCCAGGCACCGGGTCCGGCTCGCACTAGTTGCAGCCAGGCACCGGGTCCGGCTCGCACTAGTTGCAGCCAGGCACCGGGCTTGGCCTGCACTAGTTGCAGCCAGGCACCGGGTCCGGCTCGCACTAGTTGCAGCCAGGCACCGGGTCCGGCTCGCACTAGATGCAGCCAGGCACCGGGTCCGGCTCGCACTAGTTGCAGCCAGGCACCGGGTCCGGCTCGCACTAGTTGCAGCCTGGCACCGGGTCCTGCTCGCACTAGTTGCAGCCAGGCACCGGGTCCGGCTCGCACTAGTTGCAGCCAGGCACCGGGTCCGGCTCGCACTAGTTGCAGCCAGGCACCGGGTCCGGCTCGCACTAGTTGCAGCCAGGCACCGGGTCCGGCTCGCACTAGTTGCAGCCAGGCACCGGGCTTGGCCTGCACTAGTTGCAGCCAGGCACCGGGTCCGGCTCGCACTAGTTGCAGCCAGGCACCGGGTCCGGCTCGCACTAGATGCAGCCAGGCACCGGGTCCGGCTCGCACTAGTTGCAGCCAGGCACCGGGTCCGGCTCGCACTAGTTGCAGCCTGGCACCGGGTCCTGCTCGCACTAGTTGCAGCCAGGCACCGGGCTTGGCCTGCACTAGTTGCAGCCAGGCACCGGGTCCGGCTCGCACTAGTTGCAGCCAGGCACCGGGTCCGGCTCGCACTAGTTGCAGCCAGGCACCGGGTCCGGCTCGCACTAGTTGCAGCCAGGCACCGGGTCCGGCTCGCACTAGTTGCAGCCAGGCACCGGGTCCGGCTCGCACTAGTTGCAGCCAGGCACCGGGCTTGGCCTGCACTAGTTGCAGCCAGGCACCGGGTCCGGCTCGCACTAGTTGCAGCCAGGCACCGGGTCCGGCTCGCACTAGATGCAGCCAGGCACCGGGTCCGGCTCGCACTAGTTGCAGCCAGGCACCGGGTCCGGCTCGCACTAGTTGCAGCCAGGCACCGGGTCCGGCTCGCACTAGTTGCAGCCAGGCACCGGGCTTGGCCTGCACTAGTTGCAGCCAGGCACCGGGTCCGGCTCGCACTAGTTGCAGCCAGGCACCGGGTCCGGCTCGCACTAGTTGCAGCCAGGCACCGGGTCCGGCTCGCACTAGTTGCAGCCAGGCACCGGGTCCGGCTCGCACTAGTTGCAGCCAGGCACCGGGCTTGGCCTGCACTAGTTGCAGCCAGGCACCGGGTCCGGCTCGCACTAGTTGCAGCCAGGCACCGGGTCCGGCTCGCACTAGTTGCAGCCAGGCACCGGGTCCGGCTCGCACTAGTTGCAGCCAGGCACCGGGTCCGGCTCGCACTAGTTGCAGCCAGGCACCGGGTCCGGCTCGCACTAGTTGCAGCCAGGCACCGGGTCCGGCTCGCACTAGTTGCAGCCAGGCACCGGGCTTGGCCTGCACTAGTTGCAGCCAGGCACCGGGCTTGGCCTGCACTAGTTGCAGCCAGGCACCGGGCTTGGCCTGCACTAGTTGCAGCCAGGCACCGGGCTTGGCCTGCACTAGTTGCAGCCAGGCACCGGGCTTGGCCTGCACTAGTTGCAGCCAGGCACCGGGCTTGGCCTGCACTAGTTGCAGCCAGGCACCGGGCTTGGCCTGCACTAGTTGCAGCCAGGCACCGGGCTTGGCCTGCACTAGTTGCAGCCAGGCACCGGGCTTGGCCTGCACTAGTTGCAGCCAGGCACCGGGTCCGGCTCGCACTAGTTGCAGCCAGGCACCGGGTCCGGCTCGCACTAGTTGCAGCCAGGCACCGGGCTTGGCCTGCACTAGTTGCAGCCAGGCACCGGGTCCGGCTCGCACTAGTTGCAGCCAGGCACCGGGTCCGGCTCGCACTAGTTGCAGCCAGGCACCGGGTCCGGTTTGCACTAGATGCCACCCAACATTGGCCACAGCAGCTAATCCTGCTTCTTCCTAGCACATTTATTTCCTCCATCAGCCCATCCCCCCCACTGCTGCTCCCTTTTGTATCACTGAACCCTTCCTCCTAGATTGTCAGCTCTCAGGAGTAGGACCTCTTGTACCACATTGTATTGTAACTGTAATGTCTCCCTTTATTCTGTAAGGCGCTGCGCAGATTGTTGGTGCGATATAATTCCTGTATAATACGTATCGTTCTGCATTTGGTTAGGGTCAGTGTCACTACTGGTATCATGAGGCCATACCTGGACCATACAGAGGTTGCACAGGCAGTCCCACTCCTCCAGGATGGCACATCAATACATGTCATTGCCAGAAGGTTTGCTGTCTCCCAGCACAGTCTCAAGAGCATGGAGGAGATTCCAGGAGAAAGGCAGTTACTCTAGGAGAGCTGAACAGGGCCGTAGAAGGTCCTTAACCCATCAGCAGGACCGGTATATAAATATATAAAAATAAAATGTCTGTTCCATTTTCCTTCCCTCACACTACTGACTACCATTCTGAGTTGCTTCAATAAAATTTTAGCAAAATGGATTACCTTGCTGCATCATTTTTTCACTTTGATTTTCGGGGTGTCTTTGAATTCAGTCCTCTGTAGGTCCATAAAGGATGTCCCATCGTTTGATGGAAATGAAAAGTAAAAACAAATCAGAAAGGGATTATTGAGAATAGTCTCCGACACGTACAGGAAGCAAATTGTACAGCAGCTGAACAAGGAAGAAAAAGATGAATACAATTACCGTATTTTTCGCCGTATAAGACGCACCTGACCATAAGACGCACCTAGGTTTTAGAGGCAGAAAACAGGAAAAAAAAATTCTGAACTAATGGACTGCAGACATAGTACAGGAGATGACCAGAGACTGCGGACAGCACAGGGATGACCAGAGACTGCGGACAGTACAGATGACTGCTGACCTTTGGGTAGGTGGGGAGCAGGTACCTGAATTTGACAGGTACCTGCTCTTACCTGTTCCTCGATCCAGCGCTGTCTTCCCGGCTTCTGTAATGGCGCTCGGCATGACAGCCGGGTGCCCAGTGCGCATGAGCAAGAAGCACTTGCGCTTTGTGATTGGTCCGGCGGCTTCTGGGATCTGTCGTGTCCCAGGTACCGCCTTACCATTCACAAAAAGCACCGCTTCTTGCGCATGCGCACTTGGGACCCGGCTGTCATGCCCAGTGCCCACACTACAGAAGCCGGAAGACAGCGCGCCGCTGGATAGAGGAACAGGTAAGGTCCCGCTGCAGAGCTGAGCGGCCGGCCCGGTATTCTGACACGGCCGCGGTGGAAATACCAGACCGGCCGCTCCATATTCGCCCCATAAGACGCACTGACATTTCCCCCCCAGTTTTGGGGAAGAAAAAGTGCATCTTATACTGCGAAAAATACGGTACAGACACGGCTCTTACATTTCTATGGTGTTGGGGTGTTAAAGGCGATAGCAATGCCTGTTCATAAGTCCCCACAGACGGAGCAATGCCTGTTCATAAGTCCCCACAGACGGAGCAATGCCTGTTCATAAGTCCCCGCGGGCGGAGCAATGCCTGTTCATAAGTCCCCGCGGGCGGAGCAATGCCTGTTCATAAGTCCCCGCGGGCGGAGCAATGCCTGTTCATAAGTCCCCGTGGGCGGAGTAGCAAACAGACCATTCATTATATGAGAGTAGCTTAGGGGGGGGGTTATATATTAACTCATAGGGCTGCGCAACATTTGCATCTGGACCAACTCCAGTGGGCCGAGGCCAGGGGTATCCAGCCACGGAGCCCATAGCTTGTCAAATTTGTGTGGGCATTGTCTTGGAAATTCGCTTTAACGAATTTCTCCTTACCGTGAGTACTCGCAGTTGGATGCGCAGAAATCCCCCATAAAGCTGTGCGAATCTCGCTTACCACAACTGCAGCTAAACTACACGATTCCTGCCCATCCAAATACTTTGGTTCTGTTGAGATGTGGGAGAATTGGAGCTCCGTTACCCTAGAATGATCAAACGACACTCTCAGGATGGTGTTGCAACTCACATAAAAAGCTGATTTTAGACCCAGCTCTCTGTTTTATTAAAAATACACACTTGCCCCCCACATGAATAAAGTCAATCCCCTCCCACCGAACAATGCAATGGGGAGTACCTATACACAGGATGTACATTCCAATTGGAGCATAGCCTTTCCTATTATCTATCACTGGTCCTCCCCCATGAGTCTTCTGAGGTCAGCAGACTTCCTCCCCTTCCCCCCCATGAGCCATCTGAGGTCATATTTCCTGTCCTACTAGTTTCTATTGGTATGTAAATTCTTTGTACAAGCATCTCCTAAAAATATCAGTCTGTACCTGGATGGGCCCGATACGATCTTTATTAAAACACATCCATCCAAGATACAGTTCAGATTAGTAATGGGTTGTAAGATATGCATAAGCCTACACGTGGAGTTCACACCGCTTGCGCATTGCGTTATGAAGCCCATGTGGTACTATGCTGCTGATATGTGGATACAGGCCCACGGTCTACTGACAGCAGCATTCGCATGGAATGCCGTGGTGGTATACACGCCGGTCTATAAGCGCAGATCTGCCATCTCATCCATTACCGAGCTGAGTACTGTAATACATACATTGTACATGCGCATGGCCCAATTGCAGCCTTCAGAGCTTTAATTAAGCCACACGAGAGACATATGAATAACACGAATATATGACACATTTAAAGTTCGACCAACAATACAAAATTTCCATGACAGCATCCTCTATGTTCCAATGGGTAAAATTAACTTATTTGTGGCCCTTGAAATAGCTTCTCGAGTGAAATCGGAGGTAATGGCTTCACCAGAAACATTAAGCAGGTAGCACTTGGGATCTAGAGGGACAGAGGATTGAAAAACTGAATAATGTCAAGCACAGCTTTCCAATATAGGTGAAGCTTGGGGCATCTCCAGAGTACAGGACGGTGGAGACCTTCTCCACCTAAACACTTCATACAGCCGGGGTCGCCCGGATACCCATTGTATGCAGTGTATAATGAACCCGATGCAAAATATACAATTGGGAAAGCCTCTGCGCCATATTGAGTGAGCAAGTTGTAATAGCTGCAAATGCTTCCTCCCATTGGTCACCTGAGGTCTGGCCTAAATCCGCCTCATATGAAAGGACTTGCATGGGGTATTGCCTAAAGAATCTAGTCAGTAGTATAGAGTATCCCTGCAATATAAACCCTTTAGAGGTTTTCACAGAAGTGATTAAAGAACAGGGAAGGGGATAGATGTCAGTCACAAGAGGGGCCATGGGCTTTAACCGCTTCACGCCAGCCGCACACAAATGTACGGCCTCCCGGCATCTGGGCCTAGACACCGAGCGGCCGCACATTTGCGTTCTATTTAAAAAGGACATATGTGCAGAGACCGCGCGCCCTGTGCACTCCCAGCGCACATGTCCGGTACTCATGGAAAGGTCTCTGTCACGGTATGGGAGCCTGCCAATTATTAATCCCCTTATTATTAATGCCTTGTATCACATGCCCTCAGTGTCCTGCTCTGTATTGTTCCAATTGTCCCCTGTGTCACTAGGCCAAATCAAATTACTCTGGGCCCCCTCCCTCCCGGCCAGCTGGTTGGGAGCTCTCTGCACACCTCCCAACTTGCTTTTCATCTATGCAGACATTATCGCTGCCCCCCAGGATGTCCCTGTCACCAGCCTGATTCTCCCTGGAGTCTAGTGTTCCCTTCCCTCTCTGGGTTGTCAAGGCGACCGGGGAGCGTCCTGCAGCAGTTTAAGAGGTGGATGCTGGGAGCTCCTATTCATTCCAGTGTGTAGTCAGCAAAGGATCTCAAGCTTCGGTGAGACCTTTGGGACTAGACTCTGCAAGCCTACCCCAGCCTCACAGAGACCCCACAGGAGCGAAGAGACAACCAGAGAAAGCTTGCCTGTGATTGCGAGAGACCACACAGAAGGGGGAGAGACTATCCCAGCCTGCCTGCTTTTTGCCAGAGACCCCACAGAAGGGGGAGAGACTATCCCAGCCTGCCTGCTTTTTGCCAGAGACCCCACAGAAGGGGGAGAGACTACCACAGCCCGTCTGCCAGAGACCCCACAGAAGGGGGAGAGACTACCACAGCCCGTCTGCCAGAGCCAGAGACCACCCGCCTGATCCGGACTCCACAGGTACCTGCGTTCTGCTTTTCCCTCTGGGAGACCAGGCACTCTGTTGGATTCGTGAGTAGCTGCTTCCCCATTGTGTTACCTGAACTGTTGCGGTGGTGACTCCTCGCACCCCTCTCCTGTGTCGGACTACCCCTGTTACAGGGACACCCTCTTGGCTCTCCTAGTGGACTATAAGTAGGTGGGGCCCCCTCTTTACCATTTAGTGGCAAATCCACCCTCTCTGCCACCCCCCGTATTGAAGGACTGCCGTCTGTTTGTCTCAATAAAGCTTTGTGCGTCTGCCATCCACTCTGTGTGTTCTGTCCTGCCTTTCCTCCATCACAGTCCCGATCTCCTCTTTCGATCGGGATCTTTCCCAATCGTGACCGCCGTGATGGTGCGCAACTACGTACACTAAACCCCGCCTCCCGGCATATAGAACCCTTAAAGGGCCGGGAGGCGCCAGTATGAAGGGGTTAATGGCATGTTGGAGTTGTAGATAGTAGAAGTGCATCGATGAATGCAGGGAAAATTGTCTTTGTACATCTGGGAAGGGTACCAAAGCACCATCCTTACAAATTTGGAAGAGGTGAGTAATTCCATAGCTCTTCCATCTCGGGCCCTGTTGCAGTGTAGCCAGCTCAGCATAGGAGACATTGCACCAGATCACACTGTATGTGGTGAAACCCTGTATTCCTTGCAGGTACCTAGTTTTATTCCAAACTTTCAGCATTCGGTTATATGTAGGGAAGCATCTATTGGCTTTGCTAAATGCTTGCGATTCAAGTGCCTCAGAGATAGAGGTATTTCATGTGTATGTAAGAGTGATTTGTGCAGAGGGGGTCATAGCTAATGGAGTTGGGGGTCGTGATAGGAAACATGCAGCCTATGAGGTGTTGAGATTGTGACGCTAAGTTGTATAGCCAGGGGTTGGGAACGTTGGAGCTGCTCCAAATGGAGCCCGGGAGGACGTCATTCCACATTAGGGAGTGAGAGTTAACCTGGCAAAATACTGCAAGAGGGAGCACAACCGGGAAGTTATGCAAGAAGTTTAGAAGTTGGGCAGAAGGATGATTTTTATGAAATTCCCTCTACCTACTACTGACAGCGTTAGTTTTGTCCAAATCCTAAATTTGTCCCTAAATCTTTTGTTTATATTGTTTTATACCCCCAATGTCATGATTTGTGACTGAATGCTTCGTCTTGCACTTCCACTCCAGTGCTTTGTGTTGACAGAGTTGAGTAATAGCCACACCCCTCATCACAAGTGTCCTCCTACAGACCTGTATTGGAAGGGAGGGGGGCGTATCTGACCAGTTCTAGATCCAACCCAGGTGCTTGTTGGACTGCTGAGTCATATTGAGACCCCCCTACACAATTGCTGTCCAGCATACTGCACCTCAATTTTTTAGGCCCAGCTGAAGACTAACACCTTTTTTTATCTCTTTATTTTTATTCCAAGACATTTGTTTATATTGTTTTATGTCCCCATGTGTCAGGAATGGACTTGCCAATAGTGGTGGGACTCACCTGCCTTGTGGGCTGCAGTACTAGGGCTGGCCAGCGGGTGCTCTCAACAACCAGAGGTTCACTTCGGCAATTAGCCATCACCTGGGGCTGATTGCAGGTGGTGTATTTAAGGGATGGCCAGACCTGCAGTCTGTGCCTTGGTGTGTGTTTTTCCATGGGCCCCTGTATCTTGTAACCTGCATTCCTGTTCCTGTTTCTGCCTGACTTGTTGCCGACCCTGCCTGATCCTGACCTCTGCTGACTTCTCCTGTTTGATCCCTGGCTTGTGACCCTGACCATTCTCTCCACCTGCTCCTCCTGTACCTACCTGCCCGATAGTTATCGACCCGGCCTGCCTGACTACGTTGTGCTCTATATGTGTATGTACCTGTGTATCTATACCAGTTTAGGTTTGGGTTTGTTTCACCTTGTTGTATGTATTTGTGTTAGCTTGGGGTTTGGTGCACTACGTTTATATTTGTATTGTTAGTCTTAATTAATTGTCTTATTTATACCATATCTGAAGTCTGCGTTTCCCTGTGTCAGTCCACACACCTCTGGTCACACCCGCATCCCTGACACCATGTCATGATTTGTGACTGAATGCTTCTTCTTGCACTTCCACTCCAGTGCTTTGTGTTGATAGAGTTGAGTAATAGCCACACCCCTCATCACGTGTCCTACAGACTTGTATTGCAAGGGAAGGGAGGGGGGCATATCTGACCAGTTATGGATCCAAACCAGGTACCCATTGGACTGCTGAGTGATATTCAGACCCCCTGAACAACTGCTGTAATAGGAATACATTAAACAAAAAAAAAAAATACAATTAAAACAGGAATAACATTAAAAATACAATTAAAAAAATAATTTTAATAAAAATAGAAAAGTGGTGATAACAAATTAAATACAAAAAATTACAATTTAAAATAGGATTAAAATGAACAATAAAATAGGAAAGTGGTGATAACAAATTAAATAATAAATTACAATGAAATTAAAATGAAAATAGGAAAGTAGCGATAAGGCTGGCAAAATGGAGGCTGTTAGAACAATGTCTATCTAACGCATGTTTATTCATGCGACTTTTATTGGGCTTCAATTTACATATCTTTCAGCAGGTAATACGGCGTGTATGCATTTCAGCTGTATCTTTTGCTGTTTGGCTGGCGTCCCCCTTTAATTATCTTCTGTCTTCAAGCCTCATTTGTATAGTCAGCAGCCATGAAAACATGATGCTGTGTCAACGGCCTTATATATGACCGCCGACATGTGAATCAAAACGGAATATACAGCTCCGCTATCTACAGGGCGACTTCCCGGCTGATCGATGACTATTGAAAGCTGACAAGACTGATAATATAGAGTCAGCGGCGAGAGCGTGGCCTGCGTACAGCTATAGGAATCTTTTTACCAGAGAGATATTAGATCAAAGATTCTCCACATCGGAATTAATTTCCTCCACAATCCATAGGTGAAAAAAACAAGACATGCTTGTTACTTATGAAGCGGCCAAAAATCCATTTAGGGGTGGATTACAGTTGTCATTTACATCTGCAGCATGTCATAATTTATGTAACATCCGATAACGCGTATGGCTGTTTTGTTAAAGTCTAATTGAAATTTCAGATGAATACATTCCAGGTGCCTCAAAACAAGAGTGTGCAAAGCCTTACCGGTTTTTTTTCTTTAGAAAGCAGCTGCAGCCTGAGTAGAAAAGCCTGTCCCCTGCCAACAAGCCGCTAGTAAGGAGCCTTGCTCTCTGTGTGGAAGCAGTGGTCTCTCCTCACAGACCCAAAAACCCCCCGTACTAAGTCAGCCATGTAGCTGTAAAATCGATAAAAACCCTTATTATCTATTTGGAAGGAGTGGTCTCTTTGCAGAAGTCTGACAACCCCCCGAGTTAGAGGTATAGCTGTGCAATAGGTAAGGACCCTTGCTCTGTGGGGAAGCAGGGGTCTGACATACTCCCCCTACAGAGTGACACCTATACAGTACATGTGCAATAGGTAAAGACCCGTGCTCTCTGTTTGTAAGCAGTAGTCTCTCTGCAGAGGTCCACCAAGCCCCCTACTGAGTTATAGCTATAGCTGTGCAATGCATAAAGACCATTACTCACTGTATGGAAGCAGAAGTCTCTCTACAGTGGTCTGACAAGCCCCCCCCCCCTACAGAGTAAGATCTATACATGTGCAATAGGTAATCACCCTTGCTCTCTGTTTGTAAGCAGTAGTCTCTCTGCAGAGTTCCATCAAGCCCCCTACTGAGTTGGAGCTATAGCTGTGCAATAGGTAAGGACCCTTGCTCTCTATGTGGAAGCAGGGGTCTCTGCAGCGGTCCACCATACAGGCGTCTCTTTGCAGAGGCCTGACTAGCCGTGCAAGCTGCTGATTGGAGAGCTCTAGTTCTGACAGATGCATGTTGGACCTCTGTGGAGAGACTACTGCTTTCACACAAAAAGCAAGTGTCCTTCTCTTCAACTTAGAAAACAGTATCTACTATTCATAACCTTTTCTTTTGTAATAAAGTATATGTGAACCCTTACCCTGTAAAACAACCTAAAGTTTAAAATAAAGATGAAAGGCAAAACCTTTGTGTATACTGTACAAGTGATCACTGAACCTGCTTTAAAGGCTTAAAGTTATTCTAAAGGTTGTGTTAAGAAAAAACAAACGTTATACTTACCTGCTCTGTGTAATAATTTTGCACAGAGCATCCCTCTTCTTTTTGAGTCCCTCGCTGGCTGTCCTGGCTCCTCCCTCTTGCTGAGTGCCCCCAATAGTTAACCTATTGCTATAGGGGCACTCAAGCAGACTTGCTCATGAGCCGTGCTCCTGCAAATGGACATTGTCCATTCACACATGGAGCGCGTCTTGGCCTCACACTCCACTCTCTCCTTATGATCTTACGCCCAGTGTCCAGTGATCTTACACCCAGTGTCCAGTGATCTTACGTCCAGTGATCTTACACCCAGTGTCCAGTGATCTTACGTCCAGTGATCTTACGCTCAGGGATCTTACACCCAGTGTCTAGTGATCTTACACCCAGTGTCTAGTGATCTTACGCTCCGTGATCTTACGCCCAGTGCTCAGTGATCTTACGCCTAGTGCTCAGTGATCTTACGCCCAGCGCTCAGTGATCTTACGCCTAGTGCTCAGTGATCTTACGCCTAGTGCTCAGTGATCTTACGCCTAGTGCTCAGTGATCTTACGCCTAGTGCTCAGTGATCTTACACCCAGTGTCTAGTGATCTTACGCTCAGTGATCTTACGCCCAGTGCTCAGTGATCTTACGCCTAGTGCTCAGTGATCTTACACCCAGTGTCTAGTGATCTTACGCCTAGTGCTCAGTGATCTTACACCCAGTGTCTAGTGATCTTATGCCCAGTGTCTAGTGATCTTACGCCTAGTGCTCAGTGATCTTACACCCATTGTCCAGTGATCTTACGCTCAGTGATCTTACACCCAGTGCTCAGTGATCTTACGCCTAGTGCTCAGTGATCTTACGCTCAGTGATCTTACACCCAGTGTCTAGTGATCTTACGCCTAGTGCTCAGTGATCTTACACCCAGTGTCTAGTGATCTTACGCCTAGTGCTCAGTGATCTTACACCCAGTGTCTAGTGATCTTACGCCTAGTGCTCAGTGATCTTACACCCAGTGTCTAGTGATCTTACGCCTAGTGCTCAGTGATCTTACACCCAGTGTCTAGTGATCTTATGCTCAGTGATCTTACACCCAGTGTCTAGTGATCTTACGCCTAGTGCTCAGTGATCTTACACCCAGTGTCCAGTGATCTTACGCTCAGTGATCTTACACCCAGTGCTCAGTGATCTTACGCCTAGTGTCTAGTGATCTTATGCCCAGTGTCTAGTGATCTTACGCCCAGTGCTCAGTGATCTTACACCCAGTGTCTAGTGATCTTACGCTCCGTGATCTTACGCCCAGTGCTCAGTGATCTTACGCCTAGTGCTCAGTGATCTTACGCTCAGTGATCTTACACCCAGTGTCTAGTGATCTTACGCCTAGTGCTCAGTGATCTTACACCCAGTGTCTAGTGATCTTACGCCTAGTGCTCAGTGATCTTACACCCAGTGTCTAGTGATCTTACGCCTAGTGCTCAGTGATCTTACACCCAGTGTCTAGTGATCTTACGCCTAGTGCTCAGTGATCTTACACCCAGTGTCTAGTGATCTTACGCCTAGTGCTCAGTGATCTTACACCCAGTGTCTAGTGATCTTATGCTCAGTGATCTTACACCCAGTGTCTAGTGATCTTACGCTCAGTGATCTTACGCCTAGTGTCTAGTGATCTTATGCCCAGTGTCTAGTGATCTTACGCCTAGTGCTCAGTGATCTTACACCCAGTGTCCAGTGATCAGTGATCTTACACTCAGTGTCTAGTGATCTTATGCCCAGTGTCTAGTGATCTTACACCCAGTGTCCAGTGATCTTATGCCCAGTGGCACTGACTTTGCAGCACTGCTACATGCTGTGGATCCCGCGGCTACTAGGAATAAGAGGCGGAGTGCAATTGGTATCACTCCGCCTGACATTCCCGACAGACGTTTAGATAAGGTATTGGCTTGGCTGGTGCCTCCATGAAACTGGCACCTCTCTCTCCACAGCTGGCTCTACACGCCTGGAACAGTTATTTAACTTGGGTTGTAGATTGTGTCATCTCCAGGGGAAGATCCCTCCTTGCACAGACTTTCTTATGGAGTCATGGAGTCATCTTCCTCCTAGCCAGGATCTCTTCCAGGCTAGTCCTTACTTCTCGGAGACCTCCACACTACTGCTCCTTTGAGTTCAGCACATGGCTGTGTTCATGTCCTTTCTTCCTTCCCTCTACTTCCTGCCAACATCACTTCTTGCTCCACCGCCTTCCGTGAAACCAGTCAAACATGTAAATTAGCATGCTTCTAAAAGCTTCTAAAAACAATACATGGTAACTAAATCGTATTACTCCATATCTTTATGCTATACACAAATCACTAGAATAGCCACAGCAACACATGCCAGTGTCACAAATGCCTTCTTGAAGTGTCCCCGATATCCTCATCCACTCTCACAGGCCGGCAACGTGCCATTAGGCTGAGACTGGCAGAAGATAAATCAAACTTTTCTTAAGGTGCTTCCCTTTAATAGCCACCTCTTAGTGATTGGCCAAAGTAAAATACACTCACCGGCCACCTTTTTAGGTACACCTTGCTAGTGCCAAGAAAATCCCCCCACACCATTACACCACCACCAGCCTGAACCGTTGATACAAGGCAGGATGGATCCTTGCTTTCATATTATTTACGCCAAATTTGGGCACCAATTCACAAAAAGAACATTAGGGAACTGGACCTGGTGATTGACAGCCAAGGCTTCAAAAGGGCGGCATGGGTAGGGCGCGCGCCCCGTACCTGAAACTGCAAATTCACGTATACATACGTGATTTTGCGCACCCGTGCTGCCCTGTAGCAGTATTTCTGCTATAGGATGGACGGGAAGCGGTTAAAAAGCACATTGCAATTTCTTAATGCATGCAATGAGCTTTATGATTTATCGAGGTGGAGATAATGACATCATCACCATGCCTCTCCACCTCATCCAGTCGGAGAATATTACAAAGTGTTCTCGTGCTGAGGTTCCACTAGATTTTAGTTAGTTGTATCAAAGTAAAGGGGGCTGAATACAAATCCACACTTTTCAGATAATTGGCTATAAAACATTTTGAAAATCATTTCTCATTTTCCTTCCACTTCACAATTATGTGCCACTTTGTGTTGGTCTATCACATAAAATCCCAGTAAATTACATTGCCGTTTCTGGTTGTAACGTGACGTTTTTGGTCTATCACATAAAATCCCAATAAAATCCATTGCCGTTTCTGGTTGTAACGTGACGTTTTTGGTCTATCACATAAAATCCCAATAAAATCCATTGACGTTTCTGGTTCTAATGTGACGTTTTTGGTCTATCACATAAAATCCATTGACTTTTTTGGCTGTAACATGACCTTTTTGGTCTATCGCATAAAATCCCAATAAAATCCATTGACGTTTCTGGTTCTAATGTGACGTTTTATGTCTATCACATAAAATCCATTGACATTTCTGGTTGTAACGTGACGTTTTTGGTGTATCACATAAAATCGATTGACGTTTTTGGCTGTAACATGACGTTTTTGGTCTATCACATAAAATCCCAATAAAATCCATTGACGTTTTTGGCTGTAACATGACGTTTTTGGTCTATCACATAAAATCCATTGACGTTTTTTGTTGTAACATGACATTTTTGGTCTATCACATAAAATCCATTGACGTTTCTGGTTGTAACGTGAAAAAATGTGGAAAATATCAAGGGGTATGAATACTTTTTCAAGGCACTGTAGTTACATTGTTCCAAGCTGAATCAATGTACCTGCAAAAATATCCATACCTTAGTAAATATCCATACCTTTCATCAGTCAGAGCTCAAGCTGGCCACAGCCTAGCTGCTCATTATATCCGGAGTAGGGATGTTCCAGCTTAGGGCTCATGTACACTGCAGCTGATAAACTTACGTTCAGGAGCTGTTCAGCGTTTTTTTTCCAGCAGCCCCTGAACTCTCCTTTATGTTTTCCTATGTGTCCATGTACACATCATCATTTACAGGCTGTTGAGTTTACAGTCGTTTTCTTGAACGCAACAAAATTGCGTTCAAGAGTAGATTTTACCGGTGTCTATCACATAAAATCCCAATAAAATCCATTGACGTTTCTGGTTCTAAGGTGACGTTTTATGTCTATCACAAAAAATCCATTGACATTTCTGGTTGTAAGGTGACGTTTTATGTCTATCACAAAAAATCCATTGACGTTTCTGGTTGTAACGTGACGTTTTTGGTTTATCACATAAAATCCCAATAAAATCCATTGACGTTTCTGGTTGTAACATGACGTTTTTGGTCTATCACATAAAATCCATTGACGTTTCTGGTTGTAACGTGACGTTTTTGGTCTATCACATGAAATCCATTGACGTTTCTGGTTGTAACGTGACGTTTTTGGTCTATCACATGAAATCCATTGACATTTTTGGCTGTAACATGACATTTTTGGTTTATCACATAAAATCCCAATAAAATCCATTAACGTTTTTGGTTGTAACATGACATTTTTGGTCTATCACATAAAATCCCAATAATATCCATTGACGTTTTTGGCTGTAACATGACATTTTTGGTCTATCACATAAAATCCATTGACGTTTCTGGTTGTAACGTGACAAAATGTGGAAAATATCAAGGGTTATGAATACTTTTTCAAGGCACTGTAGTTACATTGTTCCAAGCTGAATCAATGTAACTGTGCAAAAATATCCATACCTTAGTAAATATCCATACCTTTCATCAGTCAGAGCTCAAGCTGGCCACAGCCTAGCTGCTCATTATATCCGGAGTAGGGATGTTCCAGCTTAGTGCTCATGTACACTGCAGCTGCTAAACTGACATTCAGGAGCTGTTCAGCGGTTAACCGCGTTTACAAGCATTTGCATTTAGATGCATTTTTTGACAGGTGTATATCCAGATGCTGTCCAGAACCTTTTTTTTTTTATCAAAAATGCATGCAAAGCATTTTCCTTGTATTCAAATAGACCCGGTACACCAGCGCAGTCAGTTCCAGGTTTAATGTGAAGGATAAAATGGTAGAATGTGCCGCATAATGCTCATGATGGGATCCATAGTGAATACAACCAGAAAAGACAGCTATTCTCAACACATACTGCTCTCTCTGCTTCTGCTCTCTCTATTTTTCTCAAAATGTCTGAAATAGTTAATTATTTACTATTTTTCAGTGCATTCTGGGCATTTGGGAAGGTTTCCTGAGGTTATATTTTGAAAATGCTTCTAAACGCAAAAGTGCATAAACGTGGTATGCAAACGTGGCTAAACTGAAGTTTTTTCGACCTACATTTTCTAGCAGTCAGTTTCCAGTGGTCAGAAGAGTTTTCCAAACAGCCCGTGCCCTTAGACATATCTGGAATGTATCCATGCAGACTTGTAACATTGCTGATAGGTTTGCTTTAAGGCATGGTGTCTCTTTTAGAAAAATACTAAAACTCGCCAGATTGTCAGTCTGGGCCTTGTAGGAAAGTACAGTAGATCCCGGCATGGTTGGATGCTGCCCAGTGTTTTCATGCTGTCTGTGGACATAAAAGGGTAAAGCATGCTGTATGGTATAAATTATGCAGAGTGTAATAAACATCCGCAGAGTACATTACTGCAGAGATAATGCTAATGAGCATTCTGCGGATTTGTCGTTTCTCCCAGATAACCCAACCAAAGGCCAATTCTCTTATTTATTCCTCCTCTTATCTCTGCCTCTTCATTTTTATAAGCTCGAGATGCAATAAATTGAAGGCCCTTAACTAGAAACATAGGGGCACGGAAGTGAGATTATCACTTGCATTACTGGTAAAGCATGAAATAGACACTTAAAGGATAACGGTGCTTTTAAAATACATTATCTCTTCTAATACATCCAGAGCAACTTAGCATATGAAACCCTTCTCTTCTGCATCATCTCTCTCTGTGCTTCCAGTACCGCCCCAGGTCTGTGCAAGGACCGCATTGTTTGCATTTAACATGTCTGCATCTTTCCTGTAACTGCAGACAAGATCAAGGAAGGAACCTACTCCATATACTTGTTAGGCCCCATGTACACAGGACGTTTCTGAACGATGGAAACTGACTGCTGGAAAACGTAGGTTAAAAAACATCTGTTTAGTCGCGTTTGCATATCACATTTATGTGCGTTTGCGTTTAGAAGCGTCTTTTAAAGATAAGCACAGGAGAATCTCCCAAATACCCAGAATGCACTGAAAAGTGGTAAATTATGAACTATTTCAGACTGTTTCAGAGAAATACAGAGAGTAGAAGCAGAGACAGAAGTATGTGTTGAGATAATTAGGTGTGAGTTGCTCATTAACATTTCTTTTGTTTCCAAGGGTGGGAAAGGTGTCTGGTGGAGGGAGTCATTAAGGTCACCTGGCAAGGGGTCTTCATGAGGAATTTGAATTGTGAATGGGCATCAACATATCTTTTGTTTCCAAGGGTGGGAGAGGTCTGAGGTGTGAATTGGTCATTACAATGTGTGACAAGCTTGGTAGGAACATCCCGTGTTCAGTGTTTTGTCCATCTGAGCACCTTGAAAACTCTTTACATGCATTTTGCATGATGAAAAAAGGCTCTGGACAGCATTGGGAACTGGAAGAGTTAAAAAAAAAAAAAAAATTTCAAATGCAAACGCTTATAAACGCCCCTGTCCAGGGGGCGTACCTCATTGCCGGGCAACGAGGCCCGCCAGCTCCGGCCCGCCCCGGTTGCCTAGACGACCAGGGAGCGTCCAACATCAGCTTAAGAAGCTGATGCCGGGCACTTCAGGGGTATTCACCGCTGCGCAGCCACCGAAGGAGCCCCAGCTGCGGCGGGACCTTCATAGCCAGACTCTGCAGAGACCCAAGCCTGCCTAAGACCCCCCCAGAGAAGGGGAAGACTGCCTGCTAGCCGCCAGAGATCCAGGGACCCCCAGCCTAGGGGAGAGAGTGCGAGACTGCCTGATAGCCACCAGGGATCCAGAGACCCCCAGCCACTGCCTGCCAGCTGCCAGAGATCCAGGGACCCCCAGCCTAAGGGAGAGAGTGCGGGACTGCCTGCCAGCTGCCAGAGATCCAGGGACCCCCAGCCTAAGGGAGAGAGTGCGGGACTGCCTGCCAGCTGCCAGAGATCCAGAGACCCCCAGCCTAGGGGAGAGATTGCGGGACTGCCTGCCAGCTGCCAGAGATCTAGAGACCCCCAGCCTAGGGGAGAGATTGCGGGACTGCCTGCCAGCTGCCAGAGATCCAGAGACCCGCAGCCTAGGGGAGAGATTGCAAGTTTGCCTGCCAGTCACCCGAGGACCCAGCCCAAAAGGAAAGACTGCACGCACGATCCGAACTCCAACAGGTATTCCACGTTCTATCCCTGGAAGACCAGGCACCCTTTCGGATCCGTGAGTACATGCTCTCTCCCTGTTTTACATGAACTGTTCCTGTGCTGACCCCCCACCCCCCCCCTGTTGGATTACAATTGCTACAGAGACTCTTCCTTGGCTCTTGGTGTTGGACTATAAGTGTGTTGGCCCCTCTTTGCTGCCCTTTACAGGTGTATTCACCCTCCCTGCGAATTCCCCTATTAAGTGACTGTCATCTGTTTGTCTCAATAAAGCTTTGTGCATTTGCCATCTACTCTCTGTGTTCTGTCCTGCCTATCCTCCATCACTGGGGCATCTCATGGGGCCCCCTACTGACCCTGGACCCTCGGGCAGTGCCAGAGTGCCCAAATGGTCAGTCCGCTCCTGACTGTGCTGTACTCATATAACTCCTGGAGTTCACAGATTTCTAGGAGCAGGCATGCATCACTTTAACCACTTGCCCTCCAGAGGATTTACCCCCCTTCCTGACCAGGCCATTTGCTGCATTACTTTAACTGACAATTGCGTGGTTGTGCAATGCTGCACCCAAATTAAATTTACGCCCTTTTTTCCCTACAAATTGAGCTTTACTTCAATGGTATTCAGTGTTATTTATGTTTTGTGTATTGTTTCCTACAATGCTGAGGTGGCTGCTTATCCTTTTTTTTTTTTTTTTTTATTATATATCAAAGGGCAGAATTGTTTAAATATTTTAATGGTATTTGATCGCCTGTGCGTTTCTTAATTTTTGCTTCTAAAAAAAGACCGACAATTTTGAGAAACAACCCCAATATATTTGACTTTTTGTTATTAAACAAATCCAGTAAAAAAAATTTTAAAAATCAGATTTCGTCATAAATTTAGGCCAAAATGTATTCTGCAACATGTCTTTGCTAAAAAAAATTCCAAATACATGTAAATTAATTGGTTTACGTGAAAGTTATAGTGTTTACAAAAGTCGGTATTGATGCTGGAATTTTTTTCAATTTTTTTAATGGTAATGTTGGCGATCAGCGACTTATAGTGGGACTGCGGCAGACATTCTGACACTGGGGGGGGAACTGACCTAGTGTTACTGACATCCCCAGTGACACAAATACAGTGATCAGTGCTAAAAAAAAAAGCACTGACACTGTACTAATGGCACTGGTTAGGAAGGGGTTAACATGAAGGGCGATCAAAAGGCTAACTGTGTGCTGGGAGTGTTTTACTGGGGGGCGGTGTCTGTGTGCCTCACTGTAAGCATATTGCTTTGGATGGCTATGCTGTGCACAGCCATCCAAAGCAGTGTACCTGAGCTAACAGGGAGGAGAACTGTTAGCAAACAAAACAGTTTCCCCCCCCCCCCCCGTCGGAGATCGTTGGAAATCACCGGACCGACGAGTAATCAGCTGATTAATAGCCGCTGCCGTGACTGTCAAAAGGCTGTTGTGGCCGCGGCTGTTAATCATCTCATGGCGGCACGAGTAGGGCACGCAAGCGGCTCGCGCACACCCCCTACCCGGATATGCAAAATCATGTGTGTATATACAGTATATATATGCGTGATTTTGCACACCCGTGCTGCCGTGTAGCAGTATTTCTGCTATAGGGTGGACGGGAAGCAGTTAAATACATGAAGCCACCACATATCTCCAGACCAAGGCTGAAAGCAAGGATGGAATCAGGAACTATGATTTCCTCACTTACATATCTGGAATCACATGCAATAGGACATGGTCAGGGAATATACTCAAGAGGTGGTATCAAAACGTTTCGAGACTAGTTTGTAACACGCCAACAGATGGCAGCACAAGGCTGCACACACAGTCACAGGGAGCACTAACGTTCATAAGTCAATGTGCCAAAAGACAGTGTCCTGTGTACATCGGGAGATGTACAACTGGTGCTATTCTGACCACATGCATTACCACGTCTGCTATTTCATCATGGACAGCAGAATGGATAGTTAGAATAAAGAATAAACGTGAAATTCTACATGAAATTCTGCATGCAACTGGGCATATCTGCCAGAGACGTTTGATATGATTCAGCAAGTTTATGACAATTTTGCAATGAGTCGTTTGAGGTGTTTCGAGTGCGCAGAAGAACATCACTGGAAGATGACGAGAGATTAGGAAGGCCTTCAACAAGCTCATCCCCCCAAAAAATGTCAAAACCTTTCGGCAACCTGTGCATGATGATCGCCAGAGAACAATACACAACATTGCTGCCATTGTTGGTTTGTCACCATTTTGGCAACATTGCGGAGATCCAGCGCAGTTCACAGAAGGTGCTTGACACACTTCCAATAGAAGACTTCCAGGACACATTATGGAAGTGGCATGAACTCTGGGAGCGCTGTGTTGATGTGCAAGGGGACTATTTTGAAGGCAATAGTGTGTAAACGTAGATAAATAGAGCTAGTCTCCAACCTTTTTGATACAACCTTGTATATTGGGATTAGGAGGAACACCACTGCCCTCTCCACCAGTTCAGCGTACCTCTGTCACCTCACTTCCAGTAACAAAATGGCATCCCACTGTGCGCTGACCTCATGTGTGCACTTATTAACTCCTTCACCACCATACCATGTGACCAGGCTATGGGTCTCTGTAATGCTGGCTCAGTCCCAGTTGCTGTGGGAAACCAATGGCTAGAAAGGTAGCCAGATCATTGACCCCCTCTTTACCTGAGGACCCATCACCTACACAGGTACCACGCTTAATGACTGACTACAATGTGCCTTGTACTATTTCTTGGTATACCCATAGCCACTCCATTCCTCCTTCTGCTTGTCTTGCCGAGTAAACCTTTGTAGTGGTCTTGCTTCATACCCCACCTGTGCTTTACTGACCCTAGTTCTTTTCATATGCCAGGAACCATCATGCACTCCTTTAAATAACTTCAGACGTCAGCTTAGAACAGTTGAAGCAACTTTACTTGGACTATTGGTGATACAGTTCAACATGAACAACTTCGATGGAACATTCTCTATCTGAACTAGGCTGCCCAGGCATACCTCAGCAAGGCAGTAGTTTATTAGTGGCATCCTCCAAAACCTGATTGTTCGCTTGATTCCCATTGCCCACCAATGGTCTGCAGGGCTCAGAAATCACAACATCTTTCTGAGCGGGCCTAAACTGTGGTACTCAGCCTCCCCCCTTTATTTATATCACAGGGAGGATAGACTGGGTCCAAAAAGCCCAGGAACAGAGGAGCAGAACATTAACTCCTTGCCCAGGCTGGGCTAGCCAACTACCTAGCCAACATTTTGTGGGTAACCTGCCTACAAGCTATCTGTAAGAGAGACATTCTTCCCACTGACCAACAATGCAACAATTTTTCCACTGACCACCAATGTAAGGAGCATTCTTCCCACTGATATCCTGTGTAAGGGACATTATTTCCACTGACCACCAATGTAAGGAGCATTCTTCCCACCGATTATCCTGTGTAAGGAACATTCTTCCCAGTGACATCCAGAGTAATGGCCATTCTTCCCACTCACCACCAATATAGGGAGCATTCATCCCACAGTTTCTTCTTTTCTGCTAAAATGGGGTAGGGTGAGGGTGACTGGCGCAGACCCTGTTTCCAGGTTTCTTTTGTAGCTCCCCTGCCCTAGGCTAGATAAATGTAATTTTTTGGCTCTACTGTACTCAGCTGAGCAGCAATTTATTTTTCGGGTCTGGTCAGGTCTAGCCCTAAGTCTGGTGGTTGATTGCTCCTGCCTGCCTCTGGAAAAAGCTTCCAGAAATAGAGTAGGATGTTTAGCCACTGGATTATAAATATTTATCTGTCCTCAGCCAATCCCTGGGAGGGAGGCCCAGAAGGTGTGGCTGGGGAGAAGATAAATGTTTGGGAAGGTCTTATCAGAGCTCTCTCTCTCCTGGGAGGCAGCCTGTGTTACTGAAGAGCTGTTGTTATCAGGCCTCAGCATGCGATTGGTTGAGGGCCTTGGAGGAACATGGACTTGCTGTAAGATACTGCCTGTGAGTGCATGGCTGGAATAGGGAACTCTTTCACTGAAGAGTGTTGGTTGGGAGCTGTCTCTGGTCATTGTGAGTAAGTCATTGTGAGTAGGATCATACCCTAGAGTTCTGGTCATTGTGAGTAGGGCCTTGCCCTAGAACTCTGGCCATTGTGGGTAGGACCTTGCCCTAGATTTCTGGTCATTGTGAGTAGGACCTTGCCCTCGAGCTCTGGTCATTGTGAGTAGGACCTTGCCCTCGAGCTCTAGTCATTGTGAGTAGGACCTTGCCCTCGAGCTCTGGTCATTGTGAGTAGAGCCTTCTCTTACAGTTCTGGTCATTTTGAGTAGGAGCTTTCCCTAGAGCTCCAGGGGTGCCAGTACTTTAAGGGTTAGATGCCAGATCTTCCTACAAGGACGCTGCCCTTACAGAGTCTAAGATTAGCCGGCTGTCCTCTCTACCTCCAGCAATTGTTAAGGCTGCTACTAAAGAACTTTGTTTGAGAGTCTGCCCTCCTATTCCTGCTTGTGTTTTGGACTATCCTGCACCCTCATCCCTCTGCCTTCCTGTGTTCAAGTACTGCAATAAATCTTCAAAAAGACACCCCTAGACTGAGCCTGAATCTTGCTCTGGAATTGGTTACAGGGCTGGCAGCCTCTGGACAGGTAAGGGAGAGCTATGTTATTCCCAGAGGCCACTTCAGAGGTTAGAGCTACACTTTTATCTGCAGGTGTATTGGATGTATATGTTTTGAACCAGTTCTGCTGTTTTGTCCCCAGGTTCTATTTCCTTCTAGGTCCCCAGGCACAAAGCAGCTTCCCGGTCTCTCAGCACAATAACCAGTGTCTTTTTGAAGTTTAATGATGGTTAAACTTGGTTGGGGTGTAGGGTGAGTCTTGGATTACTCCAAATTTAGTGCAAATCATAACAGGGGACACTCTGGTAGCAGCTAACCTCCTCAGGATAGGCCTCTTGTGATAAGAGGTTGTGGACATACAGCTCAGGGGACTCCATCTATGAAAGCAGCCCTAAGCCAGCAACTTTGGAGCAGTCTCTCACAGGGTTAAGGAACAACAGTCACTAGGATGTCTCTCTCTCTCAGGCCTCTACTCACTGTGTCCCTGTGTACATGGATGCCTTCTTCCAGTACCAGCCAGACCTGGTACTGTGAGCCACCAGGCTAGATCTTCAGTAGACGTTTTCCAAACTGTTTGCAACAGCTTTAAACAAAGGCCCTCCAGCTCTCCATGAGCTGGGACCTCGATGAAACTCCTGCAGTCTTCAGTTGACTTGCCCAGGAGGGCAACAACCCTTCAAGCTTGGTCTTCTTCTCCCAGGCAAGTACCCCGCTATTCCAGGCCCCAGACTATTTATACACACATCAGCCCCCTGCTGGTCATCCCCTTGGTCAGGGATTGGCTGAGGCTGTATGAATATTCAGCCCAGGGTCTGCCTCTTCCAACCCACTAGAACGTACTAGAAATAGGGGGAAGCAATTGAGACTGCAACCATGCAGCAGGACCCAGAACAGCCAAAAGCAATCAAACTCTGCTTCATTGGCTACGGAGGAGCCAAAAACTAAATGTATCTAATTCTAATAGCAACTTACCTAGGAGGGTTCTATACATATGTCAAGCAGGGAGGCCGAGTTGAAAAACTTTGAAAACCTGGACACCTTTTTTCAGACTAACGCTGATCAGTATCACAAGAATCATTGATAGAACCAGCAACTGACTACAGAAAAAAGAAAAAACTAAATTCCAGACAGGCAGTGACCATTATATCTGTTTGAAAATGGCCATTCTTGCTTTGACCGGGGTCATCCCTTTATATCATCTTCTTGCCACTTTTGTACAACTTGTTCCCAGCTTTCATCATACTTCCAGTATGGAGTTTGCTGTGGAAAACTTTGTGCGCTTTATTGCCGAATGAAAATAGTACAGTTCACTTTTAATTAAAAAAGGCCGGAACAGTGCGGAATGTTCTCTTTTATTATCATTACAGCATTCTTAACAGTAGCATTGTCCCCCAGGACAGCAAGTACTGCCTAGGTAAGAGTTCTCAGCGTGGACAAATAATTTGACTTCATTATCATAAACTATTAAAAAGTCATTTCTTGGAGCTTTCTATGCAATGTGAATGGAGTGCTTTGTAAGGAAAGGAAACATTGCTGTTTGCATTGCTGTATTGTTGTGAACCAAAAAGTTTTTTTTAGCTCAGATAAAAAAAAAAGTAATTAAACCTTTATTTTATTAAGAAAGGGACTAGCATGGCTTAAAGTGGAACTCAACTAAAGATGCACATTAAATATATATAAGGGAACTGTTTCCCGCATGGAAGAAAAATATATTTGAAATATATTTTAAAAATATTCTTCCCAAATATATTGACATACATACACACACACACACACACACACATATATATATATATATACACACACACACACACATATATATATATATATATATATATATATACACATACATACACACACACATATATACAGTGAGGAACAGAAGTATTTGAACACCCTGCGATTTTGCAAGTTCTCCCACTTAGAAATCATGGAGGGGTCTGAAATTCACATTGTAGGTGCATTCCCACTCTGAGAGACAGAATTTAAAAAATAAATTCAGGAAATCACATTGTATGATTTTTAAAGAATGTATTTGTCTTGCACTGCTGAACAGAAGTATTTGAACACCTGAGAAGATCAGTGTTAATATTTGGTACAGAAGCCTTTGTTTGCAATTACAGAGGTCAAACGTTTCCTGTAGTTCTTGACCAGGTTTGCACTGCAACAGGGATTTTGGCCCACTCCTCCACACAGATCTCCTCTAGATCTGTCAGGTTTCGGGGCTGTCGCTGAACAACACGGAGTTTCAGCTCCCTCCAAAGATGTTCTATTGGATTTAGGTCTGGAGACTGGCTAGGCCACTCCAGAACCTTGATATGCTTCTTACGGAGCCACTCCTTGGTTATCCTGGCTGTGTGCTCCGGGTCGTTGTCATGTTGGAAGACCCAGCCACAACCCATCTTCAATGCTCTGACTGAGGGAAGGAGGTTGTTGCTCAAAATCTCACAATAAATGGCCCCATTCATCCTCTCCTTAATACAGTGCAGTCGTCCTTTCCTCTTCACAGAAAAGCACCCCCAAACCATGTTACCACCCCCATGCTTCACAGTAGGGATGGTGTTCTTGGGATGCAACTCATCCTTTTTTCCTCCAAACACGACAAGTGAAGTTTAGACCAAAAAGTTCTACTTTGGTCTCATCTGACCACATGACTTTCTCCCATGCCTCCTCTGGATCATCCAGATGGTCATTGGCAAACTTCAGACGGGCCTGGACATGTGATGACTTGAGCAGGGGAACCTTCTGTGCAATGCATGATTTGAAACCATGACGGCGTAGTGTTCTACCGACAGTGACCTTTGAAACTGATTCCTCACCTTTCTTATCATCAGTGATACCCCACGAGGTGAGATCTTGCATGGAGCCCCAGTCCGAGGGAGACTGACAGTCGTCTTTAGCCTCTTCCATTTTCTAACAATTGCTCCAACAGTTGATCTATTTTCACCAAGCTGCTTGGCAATTGCCCCGTAGCCCTTTCCAGCCTCTTGGAGGTCCACAATTTTGTCTCTGGTGTCTTTTGACAGCTCTTGCCCATGGTAGTAGTTGGCGTCTGACTGACTGTGGGGTGGACAGGTGTCTATAAAGAGCTCAGACAGGTGCTACTAAGTTAGATTAATGAGTGGAGTAGAGGTGGACTTTTTAAAGGCACAGTAACAGGTCTTTGAGAGCCAGAATTCTTGCTGTTTCTTAGGTGTTCAAATACTTATGTTCAGCAGTGCAAGACAAATACATTCTTTAAAAATCATACAATGTGATTTCCTGAATTTCTTTTTTTTTTTTAAAATTCTGTCTCTCAGAGTGGGAATGCACCTACAATGTGAATTTCAGACCCCTCCATGATTTCTAAGTGGGAGAACTTGCAAAATCGCAGGGGGTTCAAATACTTCTGTTCCTCACTGTATGTGTGTGTATATATATATATATATATATATATATATATACACTACATGTTGAAATGTGTTTTTATTACAAAATATCTGAAAACTATTTTTTGAAAATACATTTTAAATATACTGTATGTTTTTAAAAATACAAATATACATTTTTGGAATGCATTTACAAATATATGTAAAAATATATGTTAAAATGACTTGTTAATAAAAATCTGAAGAATACATTTAAAATAAATATATTTTTAAAAATATATTTCTTTTAAATATATTCTTTAGATATTTTTATTAAACATATAAAAAAGTCATTTTAACATATATTTTTACATATATTTTGAAATATATTGAATATGGCCAAAATTGTAGCATTTCAAATATATGGCCAATATATTTGGGAACAATATTTTTAAAATATATTTCAAATATATTTTTCTTCCATATGGGTTTTCTCACCGTTTAATACAATGATCACTGCTGGTGGATATAGCCACTGTCAGCAAATGCACGAAAAAAGCTTGTGAGGCTGGTTTACTGAAGTCAATCGATAGAACTGAGTTGGAAGTGGTAGCGGTTACCTGCCTAAACCAGGTATTTAAAAATATATTTTAATAAAATATATTTTTAAAAATATATTTTTTTATAATATATTCTTCAGATTTTTTTTGGCATATAAAAAAGTAATTTTAACATATATTTTTAGATATATTTGTAAATGCATTACAAAAAAGATTTGTATTTTTAAAGACATACAGTATATTTGAAATGTATTTTTAAAAATATTTTTCATATATTTTGTAATAAAAACGCATTTCAACATGCAGTGTATATGTGTATGTATGTATGTATATATATATATATATATATATATATATATATATATATATATATATATAGAATATGGCCAAAATTGTAGAATTTCAAATATATGTCAAAGTATATTTGGGAAGAATATATTTCAAATATATTTTTCTTCAATATCAAACGGTTTTTATTTCTGTCCATCCACTCCTGAGATTTTCACAACTCTGCTGCATCACATAGCCCTGTCTGCAGGGAATGGAGACCTGATTTTTCTCTGCTGCATTTTCACTTTTACTTACAGGTCTGCTCCCTGTCTCAAGTCTGTGGGAGTGACTAGTGAAAGGAGACGACTGATGAGCACATCTCTTTGTCACTCTGCGTTCTCCATCTACCAGCATGTTGCTTGCACTACAGCACAGACTGGATCCTTGTGCTTCTTTCTTTTCCAGTCTGAGCTCTGCTGTCCAGGGAACTCCAAGTCAATTTTAGGTACTTACACTGCTTGCAGTTAACAGAATACATGCAATGGTGGATTAAAAATATATAAAATATGACATATTAATATTTATTATTTACCATAATATTATTTATTAACTGTTTGCCCGCCGCCCTATAGTAGAACTACTGCTACAGGGCGGCAGGGCTACGCAAAATCACTTATATATACATGATTTGCATTTCCGGATAGGGCGCTGCGCGTATTAATGTGCTTTACAAAACAAAATGCTGGACATACAAACTATTTACAAGTATAGGAATACCATACAAGACAGATACACATGTACACTGTTCTGTAAGTCATCATTGTGTTGAGTAGGGAGCCATTTATTGGGTATTCACTGCAATTGCACCTGTTTCTGTTATTTCCTTCAACAAGAACAAGAAATGTCTCATGTTTTCTAAAAATAAAGCTTCTAGAGCTGGGGTCTTTAATTAAAATTTATGGAGGTCCGGTCAGCAAAATGTCCCTCCAGCAGGGGGTCTGAATCTCATTAGCGATATAACACATCACAGTCCCCCGCTATATTATCATCTTTAGTGTACCTTTCACACCGTAGTCCCCTCTACATCACAGTCCCCTCTTTAACCACTTCCAGTCCGGACACTTTCACCCCCTTCCAGTCCAGGCCAATTTTCAGCTTTCAGCGCTATCACACTTTGAATGACAATTGCGCGGTCATGCAACACTGTACCCTTATGAATTTTTTAGCATTTTTTTGAGACAGATAAAACTTTATTTTGGTGGTATTTATTCACCACTGGGATTTTTATTATATTTTTGCTATATAAATGAAAAAGTCCAAAAATTTTGAAAAAACAAATAATCTTTCTTCATAAATCTTGGCCAAAATTTATTCAGTTATCTTTTAGTAAAAAAAAATAACCAAAATTAGTTTATAACCAAAAATTATAATTTTTAAAACTTTTTTTTACATTTTTATTTTATTTTTTATGTTTTTTTTTTTTAACATACTGTCACCCTAGCAGTACAGTGTCATTATAGTGACACTGTACTACTTGTGGGGGGGTGATGAAGATTTTTTTTTTTTTTTACACTGATTGCTTTTACACCCATAAAGGCTGTAAAAGCAATAATTTCTCCTTCTCCCTGAATGCAAGAATGCAGCCATTGAGCAATACTGTGTGAGCTGTGATTGGGCACAGCTTGTCACATGGTACAAGGCTGTTGTGAATAGACTTGTACCATGTGATCTCTGTGATCATTCACAGATTTTACACGTAGTAAGCAATGATGTCAGAAGTGACATCTTGCTTACTACTTTTCATGTGATCACTGATTGGCCAATCAGTGATCACATAATCGGGACCTCACACAGAGGTCCTGTATAGCGATTGGTGTTTTGCTGTGTCCTGAGGACACATCGGGCACCGGATCGTGGTGCTGCGCACTCCCAGGGAGCGCACACATTTAAAAATGGCGGGCGCCGTTTATGAACGGCAACCTGCACTGCCACCGACCAGCCGGTTATATACAGCGGCCAGACGGGAAGAGGTTAAAGAAGTCCCACAGTGTCCTCAGTTCCTTCACATCACTGCCCCCCTTTAAACATCACAGTGCCCCTTAACACAACACAGCACCGCTAACACAACACAGCGCCCCTAACACAGCACAGCGCCCTTAACACAGCACAGCACCGCTAACACAACACAGCGCCCCTTAACACAGCACAGCGCCCTTAACACAGCACAGCACCGCTAACACAACACAGCACCGCTAACACAACACAGCGCCCCTAACACAACACAGCACCGCTAACACAACACAGCACCTCTAACACAACACAGCACCGCTAACACAACACAGCACCGCTAACACAACACAGCGCCCCTAACACAACACAGCACCGCTAACACAACACAGCACCCCTAACACAACACAGCGCCCTTAACACAGCACAGAGCCCCTAACACAACACAGCGCCCCTAACACAACACAGCGCCCCTAACAGCACAAAGCCCCTTAACACAACACAGCGCCCCTTAACACAGCACAAAGCCCCTTAACACAACACAGCGCCCCTTAACACAGCACAGCGCCCCTTAACACAGCACAGCGCCCCTTAACACAGCACAGCGCCCCTAACACAGCACAACGCCCTTAACACAGCACAGCGCCCTTTACACAGCACAGCGCCCCTTAACACAGCACAGCGCCCCTAACACAGCACAGCGCCCTTAACACAGCACAGCGCCCTTAACACAACACAGCGCTCTTATCACAGCACAGTGTCCCTAACACAGCACAGCGCCCTTAACACAGCACAGCTCCCCTAACACAACACAGCGCCCCTAACACAACACAGCGCCCCTAACAGCACAAAGCCCCTTAACACAACACAGCGCCCCTTAACACAGCACAAAGCCCCTTAACACAGCACAGCGCCCCTTAACACAGCACAGCGCCCCTAACACAGCACAACGCCCTTAACACAGCACAACGCCCTTAACACAGCACAGTGACCTTTACACAGCACAGCGCCCCTAACACAGCACAGCGCCCCTAACACAGCACAGCGCCCCTTAACACAGCACAGCGCCCCTAACACAGCACAGCGCCCCTAACACAGCACAGCGCCCCTAACACAGCACAGCGCCCTTAACACAGCACAGCGCCCTTAACACAACACAGCGCCCTTATCACAGCACAGTGTCCCTTATCACAGCACAGTGTCCCTAACACAGCACAGCGCCCTTAACACAGCACAGCGCCCTTATCACAGCACAGCGCCCTTAACACAACACAGCGCCCTTATCACAGCACAGTGTCCCTAACACAGCAGCGCGCCCTTAACATAGCACAGCGCCCCTAACACAACACAGTGCCGCCTAACACAACACAGCACAGTGCCCCTAACACAACACAGCACCCCTAACACAACACAGTGCCGCCTAACACAACACAGCACCCCTAACACAACACAGCGCCCCTAACACAACACAGCACAGTGCCCCTAACACAACACAGTGCTCCTTTTAATGCAAGCCTTCCCCTGCACAGTCCTATGGTACCTTAAGCAGGGCAAAGGCACTAATCCTTCTTGGGAGTCCTCTCCTGGGCCTTCAGCCCGCCACCAATGTCATCCTCATAGTGGTTGGGGGTGGGAGAGGCTGCAGATCGGGACTGGGGGGCGGGAGCTGCCCAAGTTATTATGTTAACAAGTGGGCAAATGTCTGGCTTGCTAATATGAAAAGACTCCGGTTTTCTGTCTTGAGCTGCGGAGAGGGCGGAAGTCTTTACATATTAACAAGCTGGGTAATCACCAGCTCCCGCCCCTCAGTTCTGATCTGCAGCTCCTCACACCCCGCTCACTATGAGGATGACATCGGTGGCTGGGTGAGAGGCTCAGAAGAGGACACCCAGCCGTGGCAGTGGCATGGCTGCGGTCCGGACAGGACTGTCCCTCGGTCCAGTTCCAGACCGCGGTCTGCCATTTAGTGACCACTGTTCTAGAGGAACACCAGTGAAGGTCTCCTCCATTCTCTTTGATACACATATGCCTGTAAATTCTATCATCCTGTTTTGCTTTGGTGTCTAGTAAAGGTTACTTTGCATCATAGGCAAGAAAGCTGAGACCTCTGTGGTATATTAATGTGCCTTTACTAAATGAAAATTCTGTACATACAATTCCAATCATAGTAATACAGTACAAGACTGACAGATATACAGAACCTATAACAAGCAAAATGCTACTTACCTCCTAACAAAACTATGCTCTGTATATAATAGTGAAAGTTATGTAGCTCTGATTATAGAGGCTTCACAATCTCCATAGGCAAAGCGGATCCCAGGCTTGCTCTAAAACACTTGCAGGAGATTGTGATAAAAGCATCTTCAGGTTCTGGCAGAGATCTTCCTTGGTGTCATGTCATCTTAGAGGAGTCCTGTCAGCTTTACCTGACAACTTTTTACTTGAAAAGTTTTGGGTAGCCAGTCCCTCATGGGTGCATCCTTTCGCAATGCTGTGCTTCAATGGGAGACGCATTCTCCAATTCGACCTCTAGATGGCCCTGTTGTATCATACATGCCATAGGTCATATATGTCAGAAGGTGAAGCTATTGCTAACCATTGATTAACTTGACTTGTTGATTTCAGTTACATAATTAAATGTAGAACAATAGAAAAGCCCAGCATACAACAATGGTATCTAAGTTCTCATTGTTGTAGAACAGTGGTCTCCAAACTGCGGCCCGGGACCCAGATGTGGCCCTTTGCATGCCTTTATCTGGCCCTTGGGCATTAGTCCACCAACTGATGAAGCTCCATTCCCCCTACTGAACCATCAATGGCCCTTGGCTTTATCTGCCCCTTGGACACTGTTCCACCATTTGATGGAGCTCCATTCCCCCTACTGAACCATCAGTGGCCCTTGGCTTTATCTGGCCCTTGGGCACTGTTCCACCATCTGATGGAGCTCCATTCCCCCTACTGAACCATCAATGGCCCTTGGCTTTATCTGGCCCTTGGGCACTGTTCCACCAGCTGATGGAGCTCCATTCCCCCTACTGAACCATCTATGGGCTTTGGCTTTATCTGGCCCTTGGGCACTGTTCCACCATCTGATGGAGCTCCATTCCCCCTACTGAACCATCACTGGCCCTTGGCTTTATCTGGCCCTTGGGCACTGTTCCACCATCTGATGGAGCTCCATTCCCCCTACTGAACCATCAATGGCCCTTGGCTTTATCTGGCCCTTGGACACTGTTCCACCAACTGATGGAGCTCCATTCCCCTACTGAACCATCAATGGGCTTTGGCTTTATCTGGCCCTTGGACACTATTCCACCAACTGATAGAGCTCCATTCCCCCTACTGAACCATCAATGGGCTTTGGCTTTATCTGGCCCTTGGGCACTATTCCACCAACTGATGGAGCTCCATTCCCCCTACTGAACCATCTATGGGTTACTATTCTTCTCATTGATTTCAACAATGGGACTCTAATCCACTCCTTAAAATCAATGATGGGGCATTGATGCCAGGGCATTTTCTACTCCCACTGGGCACAGTCTGGCCCCCATAAAGCCAGAAGGACAGTAAACTGGCCCTTTGCATAGAAAGTTTGGAGACCCTTGTTGTAGATGACAGCTTGCATAAATGTTACCAAGGCATTTGTTTGAGAAGTCCACTCAAACATTCAAAAGTAACCTGATTTCTGTTTCTAAGACAGACAAACAAACAAACAAACAGATCCTTTCCTGTAAGTCATAAAACAGACATATATTTATATCAAATGCAACACAGTCAAATACATAGCTAGATTGCATTTCAGTGTATTCAATGTGATGTGCAGGTAGTTGTTTGTAAGAAATGTATGCATTTGTGAGAGTCATTTGCAAACATATTGTAACTATAGTTTATGTGATTGTATTGCAGTTTTACAGAACTATTCACGGAAGTAAATTTAGTTTTTGAATGAAACACATCGCTGCTTCTTCTGTCGGCTATCCGTGAGTAGGGTAGCACACACACCCTACCTAAACTTCCTAGAAAATGAGCATGATCAATGGTTTGCGTACACTAGGAGTACACTACGGTTACTTAGTAACGCTTATAGTGACTTCACGATCTCTATAGGCAACCAGGACCAATAGCATGATCCTCAGGTGAAGTTTCTTCTGGCACACACCTTCCATATTGTCATTGTCATTATAGAGCCCTCCAAAACTACTTCTCTTTGTCTTCAGCACATGACTGAGCTCAAATCTTTTGCTCCCTGCTCCTACTTTCTGCCAACATCACTTCCTGTTGCATGAGCTTAATGAACCAGTCAAACCAGTTAATTAGCATATGAATAGGGAAAATCTAACTTCTAAAAGCTATACATGATAACTAAATTGCATCATTCCATATATTTATGCTATAACAAAAAAATCACTAAATTAGCCACATCTTTTTCAGTCTAGGAACAAGCTCCCCTCCCCCCCCCTTTTCCTCCAGAGCTCCAGTGCTTCTGGGACCTGTAGTTCCTTCCCCCCAGTCTACAAAACAGGCTTATTCTGTATGGAGTCACATCCCCCACAATCCTCCATTCCTCCCATCATTCCCAGTAGTCTCAACAGTCTGTATCCTCTTCCTCTGTGTTCTCTGGATGGTGGGTGGGCTTCTGCACAGACAGTCTCTTTTTAGCTGTGCTTTTCCCTCTGTCAGCTCTGATTCTCACGCACTGAACAATTAACCACAGCTTTGACTCTCACCTTGGTATACTTGGCTCACTGATGGGCTTTCACACTCAGTGTCACAAATTCTTTCTGTGCATTCCACACAGTAACTATTAGCTATGGTATTGTCCTTGCAGTTAGTGTGCCTACAAATAGTTTCTGTGCTTGATAGGATGAGGAATCCTCTCTGCCAGAGCTAGACTAGCAGCAGAGTTGGTTTGAAATATTACCTGATGGTCTTGCCTTGAAGATCCCTGCTCTGCAACTTTCTTTTATAGGGAGACAAATACATTATATTGTTAAAAGTATTGGGCCACCTGCCTTTACACGCACATGAACTTTTAATGGCATCCCAATCTTAGTCCGTAGGGTTCAATATTGAGTTGGCCCCGCCCTTTGCAGCTATAACAGCTTCAACTCTTCTGGGAAGGCCGTCCACAAGGTTTAGGAGTATGTCTATGGGAAGGTTGGACCATTCTTCCAGAAGCACATTTGTGAGATCGGGCACTGATGTCAGACGAGAAGGCCTGGCTTGCAGTCTCCGCTCTAAGGTGTTCTATTGGGTTGAGGACAGGACTCTGTGCAAGCCAGTCAAGTTCCTCCACCCCAAACTGGCTCATCCATGTCTTTATGGTCCTTGCTTTGTGCACTGGTGCTCAGTCATGTTGGAACAGGAAGTGGGCATCCCCAAACTGTTCCCACAAAGCTGGGAGGATCAAATTGTCCAAAATGTCTTGGTATGCTGACGCCTTAAGAGTTCCCTTCACTGGAACTAGGGGGCCAAGCCCAACCCATGAAAAACAACCTCACACCATAATCCCCCCTCCACCAAACTTTACACTTGGCACAATGCAGTCAGGCAAGTATTGTTCTGGCAACAGCCAAACCCAGACACGTCTATTGGATTGCCAGAGAAGAGCGATTTGTCACTCCAGAGAACATATCTCCCCTGCTCTAGAGTCCAGTGGTGGCGTGGTTTACGCCACTGCATCTGACGCTTTGCATTGTACTTGGTGATGAAAGGCTTGGATGCAGCTTCTCGGCCATGGAAACCCATTCCATGAGGCTTTCTGTGCACTGTTGTGCTAATCTGAAGGCCACATGAAGTTTGGAGGTCTTTAGCTATTGACTCTGCAGACAGTTGGTGACTTCTGCGCACTGTGTGCTTCAGCATGTGCAGACCCCGCTCTGTCACTTTACGTGGCCTACCACTTGGTGGCTGAGTTGCTGTTGTTCCCAGTTGCTTCCACTTTGTTATAATCCCACTAAAAGTTGCCCATGGAATATTTAGTAGCCAGGAAATGTCACGGATGGATTTATTGCACAGGTGACAACCTATCACGGGACCACGCTTGGAGTCACTGAGCTCCTGAGAGCGACCTATTCTTTCACAAATGTTTGTAGAAGCAGTCTGCATGCCTAGGTGGTGATTTTATACACCTGTGGCTATGGAGGTGATTGGAACACCTGAATCCAATGATTTGGAAGGGGGTCCCAATACAGTGTATATCCCAATTCGGCTCCAGCGTTGCCACCCTGTCACATGTGCCACTGGTGAAGGCTGCAAGCAGCCACATTGACTAACATTGCGCAGGCATGGTCCACCGCTGTGACTATCAGAAAGCTGATCCCGAGCAAGGAAATCAGCAGTGCAAGATTGCAAATATAAAGTTGAAAATAGTATTTTATGGAAAAACATGACAAATGTTAATGATACACATTGCAATTATCATCCAGTTAGGGTTTACCTTTTCCTTGTCACTCCTTCAGTCACCAGGAGTGAAGAAAGGACACGGTACTTTTGGGTATGGAGGAACATATCTTTCACTCCATGTGACAGTCTGGGCCACTTGCCAATTACCAGCACTATCACATCGGGACAGACCACAGCCCCGTAGATAGATAGATAGATAGATAGATAGATAGATAGATAGATAGATAGATAGATAGATAGATGGATAGATGGATAGATAGATAGATGGATAGATGGATGGATGGATGGATGGATGGATGGATAGATAGATGCATAGATAGATAGATAGATAGATAGATAGATAGATAGATAGATGCATAGATAGATAGATAGATAGATAGATAGATAATAGATAGATGCATAGATAGATAGATAGATAGATAGATAGATAGATAGATAATAGATAGATAGATAGATAGATAATAGATAGATAGATAGATGCATAGATAGATAGATAGATAATAGATAGATAGATAGATAGATAATAGATAGATAGATAGATAGATAGATAGATAGATAGATGCATAGATAGATAGATAGCAATACCCACTTTTTTGGTAACACATAAAAGAGGATATTACACTGAGTAAATGGATACCTAACATGTCACGCTTTAACCCCTTGCCTACTGGGCACTTTTGCCTCCTACTGCACTTTGACAATTGCACAGTCATGCAACCCTGTACCCGTATGAGATTTTTATTATGTTTTTTCACACAATGAGAGCTTTTTTTTGGTGGTATTTAATCACCACTGGGTGCTTAATTTTTTGCTAAACAAACAAAAAAATACAGAACTTTTTTTTAAAAACATAATTTTTCTCCCTCATTGATGTGCGTTGATAACTTTTTTTTTTTTTTTAATGGTTGAACTGGATGGACTTTTGTCTTTATTTCAGCCAGACTAACTAAGCAACTATGTAACCTTTTCAATTTCGATGTAAGACTAACAGGCAAAAAAAAAACAGACAGTTGTTCGTCCGATATTCTCATCGTGTGTACCGGGCTTTAGACTAGCAGAGTTAGACAGACTTTAACACTGAACGCTAACGCTTTTCAAACAGTTTTTTTTTAAAATTCCTTTAACCTCCCTGGCGGTATTCCCGAGTGTAGCTCGGGGTAAAATTTCTATACCACAAGCGGTAACCCCGAGCTACACTCAGGCTTACCATGCGGCACTGCTCTGGGGGTCCCTGCAGCACTTACCTTGTCCTTCGTTCCCGCGATGTGTCCCCTGCAGCGTCCCCGGCCATCTCCTCCGGCCGATGCCGGCATCCGGCTTCTGTGTTCCGGTCCCCGTGACGCCGGGACGTACGGGCGCCGCCGGCGGCGGGAAATTTAAAAAATTTAAAAAATGTCATTTTTTTTTTTCAATTTTAATTAGTAAAACATTGCTGTTTCATCCCATTTCACATACATTTTGTCCCGAGTGCTTTGTCCTGCGCCCTGCCTGCATTTTGTCTGTTCTTTCTGCCTGGAAACTTAGAAAAGTCCATGGCGTCCAAAAAGCGTCAAAAGCGGTTTTAGACCAGCTAGAGAACAGCGATAGTAAATCAGAACCACTTGCAGAATTGAGTGATAATGATTTGTGGGGAAATTTTCCTAAAAATTACAGCCTACAATAAAAAACTATTTCCATGCGAAAAAATGGTACCGCTTTCAGCACAAAAAATCGGAAGGAATCATACCGCTAGGGAGGTTAAGGATTAGGCCCCATGTACACGGGACACTTGTGAATGATGGAAACTGACTGCTGGAAAACGTAGGTTAAAAAACATCTGTTTAGCCACGTTTGCATAACGCGTTTATGTGCATTTGCGTTTAGAAGAGGTTTTTAAAGATAAGCACAGGAGAACCTCCCAAATGCCCAGAATGCACTGAAAAGTGGTAAATTATTAACTATTTCAGACTGTTTCAGAGAAATATAGAGAGTAGAAGCAGAGACAGCAGTATCTGTTGAGATTAGCTTAGGTGTGAGTTGCTCATTAACATTTCTTTTGTTTCCAAGGGTGGGAAAGGTGTCTGGTGGAGGGAGTCATTAAGGCAACCTTGCAGGGGGTCTTCATGAGGAATTTGAGGTGTGAATGGTCATTAACATATCTTTTGTTTCCAAGGGTGGGAGAGGTCTGAGGTGTGAATTGGTCATTACAATGTGTGACAAGCTTGGTAGGAACATCCTGTGTTCAGTGTTTTGTCCATTTGAGTACCTTGAAAACGCTTTGCATGCATTTTTCATGATGAAAAAAGGCTCTGGACAGCATCGGGAACTGGAAGAGTTAAAAAAAAATTTCAGACGCAAATGCTTATAAACACGATTTGCCGAGTTTAGCCATGTTTAGCATTTGAAACGCTTATAAAATAGACTGCTGAACTCAAGTTTTCTGCGTTCAAAAAAAGACTGTTATCTCAAATGCCTGTAAACGACTGTAAACGAAGATGTGTACGTGGACACATAGGAAAACATTAGGGAGGGTTCAGGGGCTGCTGAAAAAAACGCTGAGCAGCTCCTAAACGTGAGTTTATCAGCTGCAGTGTACATGAGCCCTTTAAAGTTTTATAAAAAAAAATAACTAAAAACCGATCCCTATAAGGACCCCTGTCAGTGGTAAATGGTAGTCTCACTCCTCTAATGCAGGCAATACATGGTTCGAATTCCGAACAATTTTTCGTCCGAAAATCGAAAACGTCGTTTGCTCGGTAATCCGATGGCGCCATCAATGATTTCGAAAATCGACCGACCAAGTCATAAAGTTCACCCCATATAACAGGCGAAACTTCTGTTCCTTCCATGTCACGGCTCATGTGCATATTCTTTTCGGAAAAACGATCGTACGATTTGACCATCATTGAGTCGAAAATCGATAGTTTTTCACGAATTTTCCAACATGCCCGATCACCGAACAGGGGAGGCACCACGAAAATTGGCCGCTGCCATTGACCCACTAACAGAGCGAAAATCGGCTGAGTATTCTTAGGTCCGATTTTCTGACACAAAATCGGTCGAATTTCGACCTATGTATGGCTGGCCTAACTGCCACTTTCACTGGACAGTCTAGATTGTAAAGGGAAGTTGAAAAATAACAGAATTACTGGCAGGATCACATGGAGAAAATAAAAGGAAAAAAAGCCAATAAATAAGAAAACCAGCGATCTGAAGTCTGATAAGCAATCTAGTGATTGGTGGGCTGCAATATGATCACATTTGTGTTCTCGGGTTTAAGGCCTGGTTCACACCTATGAGTTGTTTAGTGCACTTTGCTTGTTGGAGAAAGGCATTACAGTCCATTTAACATGGTTTCTAATGAGACACGTTTACATCTATGCGTTTTTCAGCCACTGCGTATTTAGAAAGGGTCAGGGACTTTTTAAAACACCACAGTGTGCATTTTTGGTTCAATAGACTTCAATGGACACGCCATAGAAAGTACGTTTTAGATGGGTTTTGCATTTTGTTTTTTTTTGCCAATAGGAAAGTATTGACTTTGATGACTTGAATTCCACTTTGATGCAACTTTGGATGGGTGCAATTTACATAATTACATAGTACATAGTTAGTCTGGCTGAAAAAAGAAAAAAGTCCATCCAGTTCAACCATAAAAAAAAAGAAAAAGTTATAATCCTACACCCACAGTTGATCCAGAGGAAGGCAAAAAACCCAGCAAAGCATGATCCAATTTGCTCCTGCAGGGGAAAAAAATTCCTTCCTGATCCCCCCGAGAGGCAATCGGATATTCCCTGGATGCAACTTTGGATAGGTTCGACTTTGATGCAACTTTTTTTTTTTTTGCTAATAGGAAAGTATGACAGTTCTGTTCATGTACTGTGACTTTGATGCAGCTTTACACTCTGGCACTCAAGTAGCATGAAAGTAGCATCCAAGTTGCACCCATCCAAAGTTGCATCCAAGTCGCACCCATCCAAAGTTGCATCCAAGTCGTACCCATCCAAAGTTGCATCCATGTCGCACCCATCCAAAGTTGCATCCAAGTCGTACCCATCCAAAGTTGCATCCAAGTCGCACCCATCCAAAGTTGCATCCAAGTCGTACCCATCCAAAGTTGCATCCAAGTCGCACCCATCCAAAGTTGCATCCAAGTCGCACCCATCCAAGTTGCATCCAAGCCGCACCCATCCAAGCTGCATCCAAGTCGTACCCATCCAAAGTTGCATAAAAGTGGCATCCAAGTCACATCAATGTCACACCCATCCAAAGTCGCATCCAAGTCACACCGATCCCAAGTCATAGAAATATAGAAAAGTGACGGCAGAAAAAGATGTGGTCCATCGAACCTGCCAATGTATTTTTCCTTGTGTATGTTTTTTGTGTTTTCTGTTTTTTTGTTTGTTTTTTTTGTTCTTTTTTAAGAAGGGGTTGGGGTTTTTTTGTTAACTTTTTTGTATAGTATAGATCTATACTTGTCCCAAGCATGTTTGAAGCTATTTACTGTTGATTGGCTCACTACCTCTGCTGGAAGTTTATTCCAAGCAGGGGCGGACTGACCATTCAAGCACTCGGGCACTGCTCAAGGGCCTGGGGTCAGTAGGGGGCCCCATGAGATGCCCCTGGTACCTTTCATTGGCTTTTTCATATGCTTTTTTTGGGTGTGGGCGAGGACACAGGGGCCCCATGATCACCTATTGCCCGGGGGCCCCATGAGTTGTCAGTCCGCCCCTGATTCCAAGCATCAACTACTATCAGTAAAATAATACTTTCTAAGATTAGTTTTGAACTTTCATCCAATTAGTTTGAGGTCATGTCCCGTGTTCTTGATTTTGATTTCATGTTGAAAATCCTGAACCTTTTCACCCCCTTGATGTATTTAAAGGTTTCAGTCATGTCTCCCCTTTCCTTTCTTTCCTCCAGACTGTACATGTTAAGTCCCTGAAGTCTCTCTTGAAATATTTTATCCCCCCCAGACCTTTCACTATTTTTGTTACCCGTCTCTGGACTCGTTCTATCTTATCAATATCTTTTTGTAAGTGAGGTCTCCAGAACTTGACACAGTATTCTAAATGAGGTCTAACTAAAGATCTATATAGAGGAATCAGGACCTCCTTCCACCTGCTGGTGACCCCTCTAGTGATATAAAGATCTATATAGAGGAATCAGGACTTCCTTCCACCTGCTGGTGACCCCTCTAGTGATATAAAGATCTATATATAGGAATCAGGACCTCCTTCCTCCTGCTGGTGACCCCTCTAGTGATATAAAGATCTATATAGAGGAATCAGGACCTCCTTCCTCCTGCTGGTGACCCCTCTAGTGATATAAAGATCTATATAGAGGAATCAGGACCTCCTTCCTCCTGCTGATGACCCCTCTAGTGATATAAAGATCTATATAGAGGAACCTGGACCTCCTTCCTCCTGCTGGTGACCCCTCTAGTGATATAAAGATCTATATAGAGGAATCAGGACCTCCATCCTCCTGCTGGTGACCCCTCTAGTGATATAAAGATCTATATAGAGGAATCAGGACCTCCATCCACCTGCCATTAATCCCTCTAGTGATATAAAGATCTATATAGAGGGATCAGGACCTCCCTCCACCTGCCATTAATCCCTCTAGTGATATAAAGATCTATATAGAGGGATCAGGACCTCCTTCCTCCTGCTGGTGACCCCTCCAGTGATATAAAGATCTATATAGAGGGATCAGGACCTCCTTCCTCCTGCTGGTGACCCCTCCAGTGATATAAAGATCTATATAGGGGAATCAGGGCCTCCTTCCTCCTGCCGTTGATCCCTCTACTGATATAAATATCTATATAGAGGAATCAGGACCTCCTTCCTCCTGCTGGTGACCCCTCCAGTGATACATCCTAGATTTCTATTTGCTTTTCCCAGTCGCATCATAGTTGCACCCATCCAAAGTTGCATCAACATCGCACTCATCTAAAGTCACATCAAAGTGGCATCAAAGTCAATATTTTTCAATTGGCAAAAAAACCCTGCAAAATGCATCAAAAACGTGGCAAAAATGTGTGTTAAAAAACGCAAAACACACCTGAAAAATGCAATTGCGGCATGCAGAGGTGTGAACTTAGCCTTAGGGAGGCACAGATGCTGCACTGAGATAAGGGACTCAGTACAGTAACCTAATCTCCCCTGTCTTCAGCCAGAACAATTATCTACGGGTTATTTATTTCAGGTACTTATATATCGCTGTCAATTTATGTAGCGCTTTACATATGCATATTGTACATTCACATCAGTCCCTAACCCTCAAGGGGTGTACAATCTAAGGTCCCTAACTTACATTCATACATACACATACTAGGGACAATTTATACAGGAGCCAATCAACCTACCAGCATGTCTTTGGAGTGTGAGAGGAAACTGGAGTGCCTGGAGGAAACCCACGCAGGCACAGGGAGAACATGCAAACTCCAGGCAGGTGGTGCTGTGGTTGGGATGTGAATCAATGACCCTAGTACTGCGAGCTGGAAGTACTAACCATTTAGCCACTGTGCTGCCCCAGTATGATGTCACTTATGACATGCTATCAGGTGCTTTCAAGGAAAAACTGTTTTTGAGTTGTGTTTGAGGTCTTTATATTTTGTATTCACATTGCCTTCCCATTGACTTGCATAGATGCATAAAAGTGATAGCAAATCATTCCTAATGTGACAGATTAAAATTCAAACACTGCGTTCCATATCCTTCAAAAATGCTTGTCAGAAGCAAATCACAAACACCCATGTGGAGAAACCCTGAAAGGTACAGAAGAATAAGTCTCAAAAGCATGTGTCATGTTTCAGGTGGTTATAGAGGCCATTCACATGTGAGGAGGGGGGCGGTAAAACCCTGAGGTTGAGATGCACTTTTACCACCCTCCCAAATGCTACCCCTTAGCTGCGGAGGCAGTGGCCGGGGGTATACTCATGCCGCAGTAGCGATGCTTTGTAACCATGGCATGAATTATAGTCCCTGTTGCTTCAAGTGAATGGGGCCGCTCAGCATACAGTATATGGTGGGTTAAACCAGGTGATGAGGAGGCAGCACAACACACGTGAACGAGCCGTTAGTGCTATATAAGTACCTGAAATAAATAAATCCATTTTTCTCTGTCAATTTACGCAGCATTTTACATATATATTGTACATTCACATCAGTCCCTAACCCTCAAGGGGCGTACAATCTAAGGTCCCTAACTCACATTCATACATACACATACTAGGGACAATTTAGACAGGAGCCAATTAACCTACCAGCATGTCTTTGGAGTGTGGGAGGAAACCAGGGTACCTAGAGGAAAACCATGCAGTCCCAGGGAGAACATGTAAACTCCAGGCAGGTGGTGCCGTGGTTGGGATTTGAACCAGTGACTCTAGTACTGGCAGGCAGAAGTGCTAACCATTTAGCCACTATGCTGTCCAGATTTTGGGGAGGACTTAGAAACTTTACCCTGGGGGGGAGCAAATACAACCAAGTGACCCTTCTATGGTAGGGAGTAGTGATGAGCCAAACATGACTAAAGTTTGAGTGCCGAATCCAAACCCAACTGAAATCGATGTGAGCTGAATGTTAACCCCCCTCATTACCAGTCCAATTCTGACATTTCTCTCATATATGTATTTTTGGCTCGAAAATAACTTAGAACCCTCAAACATTACCAGAGAATAAAGTATTGGTTGCTGCAATTTTTTATGTCGCACAGTATTTACGCAGCAATTTTTCAAACGCTATATTTTGCTGAAAAAATACACTTTAACCACTTGCCTGCCGGGCACTTTTACCCCCTTCCTGCCCAGGCCAATTTTCAGCTTTCAGTGCTGTGGCACTTTGAATAACAATTGCTCGGCCATGCAACACTGTACCCAAACAAAATTTCTATCTTTTTTTGAGACATATAGAGCTTTCTTTTGGTGGTATTTAATCACCACCAAAAAAGGCTGAAAATTTTGCAAAAAAAAAAGTTATATTTTGTAAATAAGTAATTTTTCTCCTGCACTGATTGCGCTAATGAGTCTGCACTGATTGACACTGATAGGCGGCACTGATGAGGAGGCACTGATGGGCATTGACAGGCATCACTGGTGGGCATTGACAGGCATCACCAATGGGCACTGAAAAGCAGCACTCATATATGGCACTGATAGGCAGCACTGACTGGCACTGATAGATGGCACTTATTGGTGACAGTGACTGGCACTGATATGTGGCACTGAAAGGTAGCTCTGATTGGCACTGATAGGTGGAATTGATGTGCACTGGTAGGCACTGATATGTGGCATTGATGGGCACTGACAGGTGGCACTGATGGAGCTACACTGATCTGAGGAATGCCGCTTACCAGCTCTCCTCTCCTGATGCACTGTCAGCATGAGGAGAGGACTGACGATAACTGGCATTTCCTTGTTTACATGCGATCAGCTGTGATTGGACACAGCTGATCACATGACAGAGCCTGTGTCATTGGCTTTTTACTGTGATCGGTGATCCGTTGTGTCCCAGGGACACAGCGCATTACTGATCTCCACACCGCACGCCCCCGGTGGCACGCATGCGCAGTTAGAGTGGGAAGGCATCATATGACGTCCTCCCAGAATGAGAGCGCCGCTGCACGCTTGTTATTTACTTACATGGCAGGCAGGAGGCGGTTAATGAATAAAAAAAAAAAAAAACAAACCCCAATATTTAACAAATTTTTTGTAAAATATAAAAGATGATGTTACGCCAAATAAATAGATACCCATCATGCCATGCTTTAAAATTGTGCATGCTCGTAGAATGGCGCCAAACTGTGGTACTTAATTTTTTTTACTTTTTTTTTTTACATTTTTTTTATTTTCACACTGTCTCTTTAATAAAAAATGTTTGATTACTTTTATTCCTATCACAAGGAATGTAAATATCCCTTGTGGTAGAAATAAACAGTGACAGGTCTTCTTTATGAGAGATATGGGGTCAATAAGACCCCACATCTCTCCTCTACAATGTAAAGCATTAGATTAAAAAAAACCCATTAATCTAATACTCTAAAAAAAAAAATTCCTTGTTGACCCCCAGTTCACATATATGCGGCTGTGCGGGACGCGTTTTGCGCGGGCATGAGAGCTCATTCATTTGCCCGTCACAAGCAGAGAAGAAGTCCCTGCACTTCTTTGGGAAACGCAGCCCGCGCGGGAACCTCGGTTCCCAGTACGGTTGCGTTTTCCAGTGCAGGCGGCGTGCCATTAAAAATAATGGCACCCGTCCGCAGGTCCGCATTTCTCTGTGCGGGTGGTGCAGCTGCACAGATTTTTGTGCAGATCCGCAGCGGCACCACCTAGGGTTACATTAGGCCAGAACCGGCAGTGACAGCCATAACCCCGGTATTCCACTGGTTGCTATCTTTGTATTAAACATTTTGTTTCATTTTGTTATGAGTCGTTTTTCAGACAAAAATTTAATTTTGGGAAATATGAAAGTGTACCATCTCCGAATGGACATAGTAACGGATATCAACAAATCCGAAAAAAAAAAAGTTATAACAAAATTAAAAAATGCATTTGTTTCACTCATGGCCAGAATCACATCAATCAATCCATTTCACTGCAGGCCATTGCAACTCAATATTCTGTCAGCAAGGAACAAGCAAGCTCAGTCTCTGGAGTCTGGACCATCATATATGCCTGACCCACAAAACCAAGCTTGTCCTGGCCAGGTCCAAAAATTGAATTATTTCCTTCTACTGGTCTGCAAGGTTCACACGACAAATGCTGGGCTGGGGAAGAATCCTGGATACGCTTTTGGCGCAAGGAACTTGGTTGCCAGAGGAAGCTTGTCTTCTAATCAACATTCTGGAATGCAGAGCTATTTGATTACCTTTTCGATGCTGGACCTCTTGACTGCAAGGTCATCTGACTAAGGTTCAGGTGGAAACCAACAGGGAGGAACCAGAGGTCTCACCGTTCAAAAAGAGGCAGTTTTGGCTTGGGTGGAACATCACATCGTAGCCCTGTCCACCGTGCACATGTGGGAAATTGGAAGACAGACTCCTCGGTTATCACTGTGTGTACTCCAGAGAATGGGCTCTTCACTCTGAGGTGTTTCAAGACCTCTGTCACAGGTGGTGGGGATGCAGACCTCCTGACTTCCAGGGTCAACAACAAACTCTTCAGGTTCGTCTCTAAGTCCAGGGATCCCCTAACCTTTGCAGTGGATGCTCTGGTGACTCCCTGGGATTAGTTCAACTTGATCTACACCTTTCCTTCTCTGAAACTCCTTTTCCTGCATCACAGGATGATTCTCATTGCACCTAACTGACATGGTACACAGACCTCATCAGATTCCTGGCAGATTCTCCATGGACCCTCCCAGATCCTCCAAATATTTTGTCCCACCCTGCTTTTCAGGCATTGATTTCAATGGCTCGGCTGTTGAAGCCTGGGACCTGTATGATTAAGCTATCCCTACGCTTTTAAAATCTGAGAAATTCTTCTAAAGTCAACCATTGCACCTGGAAAGCATATTTTTTATGGTGCGAGTCCTAGAAAGTATGCAACATTTGGCCTTGGGTACAGTAGCACCATCTAATAGGCTACTAGAATAGTGTAGTCAAATGTATTGTGACTCATGGTAATTGTGTAGGTTGGGTTACTGCAGGTCAAGGTAGATGGCTGAACAGGTTGGGACTCTATCACCTCTATCTGGTTGTGGAGGACCATTAGAACCTTCCAGAAGCCAGTTGGCGGGAGAGGTGGAGACTTAATCTGCATGTCTGGCAATCCCAGGTTTGTAGGCCCTGGTCGAGTGGTGGACCAACCCATAAATATGGGATAGTCAGGCTGGCAGGGGAGTTGGGTGTAAGATAGAGTGCTGAGGAGACTGTGGGTGGCTTGGGAGGGGCCCTTAGGTCTAGGGGGGATGGCCTCCAGGGTGGGCTCGGACTGGCTCAGGAGGGTCTATTAAGCAGTATGGCTTGAACAGGATCAAGGAGTGCGAGCAAGGAGGACCGAGTTAGTACAACAGCACACCCTGGGATTCACAAGGGGAGAGACTACCACCTCTAGCAAACTGTCAAAGGAAAGCGCTATGCTTAATCCTTTATCCTTGTCCTGGGAGATATTCAGAGCAATTTCCCTCCACTGTCTGGATGTGGTATGTGTTGTTCTCGTCTACCTCTCAGCTACAGCTCCCTGAAGGTTCCTGTAGGGGAAAACCTTTTTTGTTCTGCTTTTTCCCAGGTGGATTCGGCCCCTCATCCTTCAAGCCTATAGACCTAAGGACAAGGTTCCACCTTTTACCATCAAAGCACATTCCACTAGAACAGTAAAAGGTTCCTGAGAAGATTTGCTAATCTTCCACTTGGTCTTTGGTTCAAACATTCATTACGTTTTACCAGGTGCATGTTCAGGCCACGTTTGATGAAGGGTTTAGTTTAGGGTCGTCACCTCATCCCTTTAATACCGCACAAATATTAAGTACACAGGTTCTGTGACTGATTAAGGTGATAATTAAACTCAGTGCCTTATCTGCATTAAATTAGCCTCAGAACCTGTGTAATTAACCATTTCAATACCGTGCAATTTTACACCTTCCTGCCCAGGCCATTTTTCAGGTTTCAGCGCTCTCACACTTTGAATGACAATTGCGCGGTCATACAACAGTGTACCCAAACTAAAATTTTATCATTTTCTTCACACAACTAGAGCTTTCTTTTGGTGGTATTTAATCACTGCTGGGGTTTTTATTTTTTGCTAAATTAACAAAAAAGACCGAAAATTTTGAAAAAAAAAACACATTTTTCTTTGTTTCTGTTATAAAAGTTTACAAATAAATAATTGTTCTTCATAAATTTAGGCCGAGATGTATTCTGCTACATGTCTTTGGTGAAAATAACCCAAATTAGGATGTATTATTTAGTTTGTAGGAAAGTTATAGAGTTCACAAACTATGGTATAGATCTGAATATTGATCAATCCTGAAGTACTGACAGCCAATCTAATTTCTTGAGGTCCAAGAATGTCAGAAAAGTACAGATATCCCCAAATGACCCCTTTTTGCAGAGTAGACAGTCTGACGTACTTCATAAGAGGCATGGCGAGTTTTTTGAAGTTGTATTTTTTTTGTCATAATTTTTCGGAAAATGAAAAAATGAAAAAAATTATTTTCACTATTTTTTTTTTTACATACTGTCACCAGTGCAGTACAGCATCATCATATAACTGGTATGGCGGTGAACAGGGACACTGACTGGTGACAGTATGAAAAAAAAAAATATATATTTTTTTTAATTTTTTTAAATTTTTTTATTATTTTTAATTTTTATTACTTTTTTTAAATTTTTTTAAAGATTTTTTTTTCATATTTTACTATGACCAAAGTAGTACAATGTTACCATAGTAACATTGTACTACTTTGGGGAAGTGATCAGTATTTTTTTTTTTTTTTTACACAATTTGCTTATAGCAAAGAATTACTTTGCTATAAGCAAGCATTTACCTGAATGAAATCGATTCATTCAGCTTTTTTTTTTGTGCTTAGCTGTGATTTGGTCACAGCTAATCACATGACATGTGCATGTGATTAGCTGTGACCATTCACAGCTAGGCACTAGTATACAATGGATGGCATGAATGAAGCCATCCATTGTATACAACTGTCATGTGACTTGCTGTGATTGGTCACAGCAGGTCACATGGTACCAGCAACGGGAGCCGGTACTCGGATCTGTCATCGGCCGTGTCCGAGGTACACGGCCGGTGACAGATCGCGCTGCTGCGCCGCTCTGCATTAGCGAAAACTGCGCATGTGCGGGAGCACGCCAAATGGCATACACCCGGAATGCAGCAACACTTTTGAAGCTGCCAAACGGCCATTGGCCGGACGGCTAATGGTTAATATGTGTTTGGTTTTAAAGGGATGAGGTGGCAACCCTAGTCCAGTTGCCGAGTTCTTCAGACAGCCTTGTAGGTTTTGTTGAGCCCTTTCTGTAAGCTTGTTGGGGTTTTTATTGTGGGCCTCCTAATGCATTGTTTGCTGTAATGTTCACTTGATCCTTGATTTTTGATGAAAAAAAAAACATACTAGCACCAACCAGGGCCAGACTGACAACTCATGGGGCTCCCAGGCAATAGGGGATCATGGGGCCCCTGTGTCCTCGTCCAAACTCAAACTACACCCAAAAAAGCCTATAAAAGGTACCAGGGGCATCTTATGGGGCCCACTACTGACCTGAGTGCCCAAATGGTCAGTCCACCTCTGGCACTAACATATGCACAAATATGCCTGGGCAGATGCACAAAGCCATTCATGTCTATGGGAAGCTGTAAGCAGCACCTGTTTTTTCCAGGAATACGCCTGAATTTGCATTGCACGTTCTCGGATACCCGTATTCAAGAGGCCTAAGTATATAACACTTTGAAAATGTACCAGTTAATAATCCCATCTGCAAATACAATATTTTTTTTTCCAATCTTGCTCATTCCAATACAAAACACTAGGTGGCAGCATTGTACTACATTTGAATGCTTTTAATGTAACTATTTGAATGTAATCAAGTGAACTACTTTTATTGTCGGCTGTCAGTTTTTTTGCATGTTGTTGTTTTTGTCCTTTTTTTTAAGTATTAAAGAAGCCCTTGTGTTTGAAGAAATACAGTTATTTTAATAGGCAGACTATTCCCGTTGCAAAATAAATCAATTTTGTCACTTTTGGGTGTTATTAATATTCTGATCACGGAATATAGTTTGGTATAATCCTGAAAAATGTTTAGGAAATGAGGCTACTTGTTATAGTTTAGTCAGTTTTGCAGTGGTGAGGAGGATTGAGTGTATACATTTGTCTTTGACTTTTCTGTTCTTTCATAAACTGTCTTGAATGCTAAAAGTTAAGGGTGCCAGGATTCAGGTTTTCATGATGTCTCTCACTCTATATGAGACTTCCTTTTCTACAATGTCTTTGCTGAAATCAGCTAATTAATGGAATACCATCCTTCAAAGACACGTCACCCTTGGGCTTCTTCATTTAAAGTAATCTGAAACCCTTGTTTTTTAAGCACCTCCAGAAGCTGATTTAATCACTTACTGAGTATGCAGCTTCTTTATCTTTTAATCATTGTTTATATTCCAGTTTAAGCTGGTGCCATGACCTCTGCCCCAGGTTTCCTGTTTCAGGGTGACTCCTTTGTCTTGCAGCATCCTATTGAGCCATCCTTGTATGCAGAGACTAGAGCTGTGTCTCCCAACACTGTGCGCATCAATGGAAACACACAGCCCCATTGCTCTAATGGCAAGGCACTGCCCTGCTTCTCTCTCCTACTCCTCCCTCCCTCCTCCAAGCTGGAGATGCATTGTCAATTGTTAAAGAAGAACTTCAGTCCCCTCTGGTGATGCCATCTTTATTGCTCTGGCAGGTTGCACAAATGTGTCAAAGTGCTTTTCCCAGCCTTGGGGTCTGAACAGAACTCTGCTGTTGCTTCCACACAGACACAGTGAGCTATAGGCCCTATTACCTGCTCCATCTTAGCGTATGCACAGGACCCCTGATGTCCCACGAGGCCCTGCTGGGACCTGAAGTCGTGTGGCATGCACAGACTCTATAGTGGGCGAAAGATGTGTGTATACAGTGTGTGTTAACCCCCCTCAAACACACACATATATATATAAATGCTTTTCCTGGAATTCTTCTTTTAAGTGGGCCTTCACCCTAAATTAAAACTCTTCTCCTTCTGCCCTCCATTTGGATTTACTATATATATATATATATATATATAGTAAATCCAAATGGAAGGCGGAAGGAGAAGAGTTTTAATTTAGGGTGAATGTCCACTTAAAAGAAGAATTCCAGGAAAGGCATTTTAAACACAATTAAATTGCACTAGCTTGGACCAAGGTAACCCTGTATAGACCATATCTGTGGGATCCCTCTAGAACACATGCAGCAGGGCAGAATCTTGGCATGAGACCAAAAAGCTTGCAGGGATCACTGTAGTAGTGGTGTCTGTTACAGTGATTTCCAGCTTCTGGAGCAGGGGTGTCAAACTGGTGGCCCTCCAGCTGTTGCCAAACTACAAGTCCTATGAGGCATTGCAAGATTGACAGTTACAAGCATGACTCCCAAAGGCAGAGACATGATGGAACTTGTAGTTTCACAACATCTGGAGGGCCACCAGTTTGACACCCATGCTTTACAAGCTGGAAATCACTGTAACAGATACCACTACCACAGTGATCCCTGCAAGCTTTTTGGTCTCATACCAAGCTCCTGCCCTGCTGCATTGCAAACACAGGAGATTGGCATGGGTGTCATTCAGAAAATGCTTTGAATTTGCTCAATGGATGCAAAGCGTTATCTGAGTGGACAAGGTGGAGAGGCATTGCATGGGCTTTGCAGACTCCAGAAAAGAGAAAATAAGTACTTACATCCTTCATAGGTAGAGGACCTTTCAGCCAACTTTGTATTCTGTGAATTTGGCTACTAAACAATGATTGGTTCAGCTACTGACTCATTGGGGAGAGGCAACCGCACTTCAGTTGAGGGCCAAGCTTCTACCCATGTTCTCGGCTTCTCTGGTAGCACACTTAGGCTGAAGTTCCTCTACGGTGCCGTGATTCCTTAGGCTACGTGGAGATGTAGACACAGCAGCTGCACAGATGCATCCAAATGTCAACATTTGGCAGGAGCACGGATCCGAATGCGCACTGTCTACCTTTAGATCCATGCACCCACTCCTGCCCGCAAGTCAAATGTTGGCATGCGGTTGTGTCTGTGCAGCTGCTGTGTCTTCATGGACCTCTATAGGCTCCTGTCATTTGATTGATGTTGACTTTCTCCTAATGACAGGATTGATGTAGTGAACCCAGCCAACGTTATCAACAAACCGTCGTTTGGGAAAGGTGGTTCCTTTCTATGCCTTGGCTATTACACATCAGGTACCTGCAGGGAACCCAAAATATTTCAGTTATCACTAGATCAGTAGGGAACAGAGCAGAAGGGAAATCTTCCAATGGGGCCACCTTTTCTGGTGACAAGCAGAGTGTTAGTAGTGAGGTAGCAGGGCCACATAGGGGAAATTTGCTTTGGGAGGGGGACTGCTGTTTTTTAGGGAAACCCCTTTCAAAGCACACCCTCCCCCAGTGTAGAAAGTAGGCTGGCATCCAGATAGCAGGAGGGATCCATGCTCACTGCTCCCTTGCTATGAGGATAGCAGCACGTATGCCCGGCGTGCTGAGATTTTTAACTTAGGGGCATTTTTTAGTTAAAGTAGAATTCCAACCTCAATCTAACTAGTCTTAAAAATGTCCCCTTCCCCCTCCTAATACCTATGCTAATGTAGCGGCCTTCAAGTTTCGCTAGGGGGCGCTAAACAGGTTTTTAGCAGCCTGGAAGTGAGGTAGTGATGTTATCTCAGACAGGCTAGGAAGGTTCTGAAGGTCAGAGCTTCTGGTGCCTCCCACCTCTCCAGAACCTGAGAGCTTCCTGCAGGAGGGGAGGAAGCTCAGATTTACATACTTGAGGGACCTTGACCAATCCCCAGGCAGGAGACTGGACATGGTGACCAAGGCAATCCCTTAAAGCGGAGTCCCACTATCAAAAAATAAAAGTCAGCAGCTACAAAAAGTGTAGCTTCTGACTTTTAAAGAACAACCATTTACCTGTCCCTCGGTCAGGTGGTGTGTCCCCCGCAGCCCGTTTCACCGGCCATCCTGTATTGCTGGAGGCAGGCATCTTCAGTGTGGGCACTCGGCTGTGATAGCTTGTGGCTTCACAGCCGGGTACCAACTGCACATGCGCGAGTAGCGCTGCGCTTCATGAATGGTCCTGTAGTCTTCTGAGACCTGTCACGTGTCCCAAAAGACTACAGGAAGGCAAGGAGGCAGGACACCGTCCAATCGCCTAGGCGACCGGAAGTAGGAGGGGGTACCTGTCAAATTCGGGTACCCGCTCCCCCCAAAGGTGCCAATACTTAATGTAGAGCGGGGGAGCAGTCCTTAAAGCGGAACTTCCCCTTTTGTGTGGAGCTCCGCTTTAAGTACTGCAGAACCTGGGAGGAGTTGGTCAGTGTTGGGTGGAAGATGGAGTGAGAAGGCTGGAGTGTGGAGCCTGGGAGGTGGCCCAGGGAGGGGCCTACCTACAGGCTGGAGCTGAAAGGAGGATCTCTCAACTGCGCAATCCCCAGAGAGAGGACCGTCTGTGGAGCAGGGAATGAAAAAATAGGTGAATCCATTAAAAAACGGCTAAAAACAGTAGTGAATAGGGAAAATTTTGTAAATATGTCAATGTTGGCCAAAAAATAGGTTGTGAGCGAATGGTGTGCAGAATAATTGAAATAAATTAACTGCTTCCCGCCTGCCCACAGTACATTAATGCAGGCAGGCGGCTGCTACAGGCTAAGCGGCACACGAGTTTGTCAGCAGATTTCAGCCAATGATTTTGGCTGTATACCTGCTGATTGGCTCTGTCTAATCTCAGAATGGAGATCTGTGTTTACAAACACACAGAACAGCAATCTGGTTGTTTCTTCTCCCTCAGTTCAACTCTGAATTCAAGGAGAAAAAGCAGCCAGATCTGTGAGTAAAAGCAGCAGACGTTTCACATTGTTTGGCACTTAGTTAACCCCTTAATTGCCCCTTGATGTTAACCCCTTACCAGCCACTGTCCTTAGTACAGTATACAGCAGAGGTGTAACTAAAACCTTCAGGGCCCCAGTGCAAGAAACCATGAAGAGCCCCCCTTATCCCCAGCCGGGGCCCTTCCCTCCAAGCCTTGTGCTGGAACTCCAGGGCCCGGTCGCAAATGCAACCCCTGCCACCCTGGTAGTTCCGCCACTGGTGTCAGTAGATTTTTTTATTTTTGTTTTATAATCTTTATTTTTTTTACCATTTTATTTTATTTTTAATTTCTTTACAATATTAGTTTTTACAATAAAAAAAAAAGCTGGAGGAGTTTGTCTAAAACGTGAAACATCAGAGGTCTGTTTAGACCCCTGATTCTTCACCAGAGAAAGGAGATTGAGGACATAGCCCTCAATCTCCTTCTCTCTAGTCTCAGCAGCACAGAATGAATGTACAGAGCTTCCCGTTCAATTGCAAATAGAAGCATAGTGAACAGTTTAGTTATGAATGGACAGAATCAGTGATCAGTACATATTCATTCAGACAAGGAATGGGCTGGTAAATTACACAATTACCAGCCCCTTCCCTGCCGAGGGGAGTGGGGAACCTGGCAGCACTGCGGATGGAGGGAGGAGGGGGGGAGAGCACAGGGCTTGGTGAGAGTATGGGGGCAGGAGAGAAAGCACAGGAGTCTGGAGAGACCACAGGACCCGAAGAGAGCACGGGGTGGGAGAGAGAACACCAGAGCCCGGAGAAAGAGCACAGGAGCCTGGAGAAACCACAGGAGCTGGAGAGAGCACAGGAGCCCCGGGGCAGCAGGAGCAAACTGGCTAGGAGGGGCAGCACGGAGGCAGCTGCATGTAGAGGAACCCATCCCCTCTATCTTCCTTCTGCTGAATTGCAGGGAGGGAGAGGAGAAGAAGCGGCTTTCAGTGGCTGCAAGAGGAAGATAGAGGGGTTTGGATCCTCTGCATGCAGCTGCCCCACCTCCCCTGCCACCCCTCCTATCCAGGGTGTGGCATACAGGGGTACTGCATGGGCCCCCTGGAGCATGGGGCCAGGTTGCAAATGTGACCCTTGCGACCCCTGTAGCTATGCCCCTGGTGTACAGTATTATCACTGATCACTGTATTAGTGTCACTAGTGATGTCAGTGTCAGTGTCCCTTGCGGCTAAGTTCCAGAAGGAGTCAGGCCCAAAGTAGCATAGGTCGCCTGTAGGAGTGCTTGTCAGAGGTACACCCAGGAGCACAGCTGATGCATTGGAATGGTGTCTGCAGACAGGTGGTGCCCGTGAGAGGTATGCAAACCTTCAGGGTAGCAGAGGACCACAGAGTAGTCGGTTCAAAGCCAAGGTCAGATGCCGGGTGGAGATTGGAGCAGACGTAGTCAATAGGGTAGGAACAAGCCAAATTGGTAATAGCAGATCACAGTAGCAAGGGAACACGGACAAAGGTACTGGGGAGCCAGAGATCAACCAGCAATTTGAGGGAGTGATGGGCTTCCTTATAAAGGCCGTCTGGTGCCAAACTGAGCTAATGCATGTGTAACTATGCGCCAGTGTGCATGCGTGTTCCAGCTCGCGTCCATGCGCCAATGCACATAGGTTTTCGCCAGAGTGCATTTTTGCGGCCATGCAAGGTACTGGCAGGAATGCCAGGTCTCCGAGTACCTCTGCTGTGGACAGAGCCCTGACAGGGGGGCTCATTAGCATCAGTGTACCTCTTTAAATAAGGGCGCACCCTGATGCTGCCCCCCCTTGTGAATGAGTAAGGGGTACTTGTACCCCTACCCATTCATTAAAGGGTTAAAAGTGTGAAAAAACAAAGAGACCAGACTTTTGAAAAAATCAGGCAACTGTCTGAATTGTCATCCATAATTGGGCGGAGCTAGCGGTGACATCACCGCTAGCTCCGCCCAATTGGCGTGTGCCATGATTGTCCAAAGTCACTGAGACTTTGGCCAGTCATGGCTCCTATTGTGAACTCAGCTGTGAGTGGCCAAAGCATTGCTTCTGACCTGTGGTCGCCAGAGAGCACTGCATTGTGGGGCGTGCGGGAGAACGAACATCCAATGTTAGAGTCGAACATATAGACCTTACCTAGTGAATATTATATCATTGTTCAAAACCAAATACTCTTCAGGACAAACCTTAGCTATCCTGGACCATCCGTAGAATCACCAGACAACTCTCCAAGGCTCATTATCACCCACATCCGAATGAGTCAAAGTTGGGATGCATTTTACCGCTTTCTGTCAATTCATTATTACCACAAAGCAGAAGTAAATTAAGAAAAATCTTTATTTCCGGACAATACTGGCCCTCATTGCCACTGCACAGAGAAAGAAAACATTTTTTTTTCTCCAGATAAGACGGTTCATTAATTACCTAAGCAAAACAGCCGCATTCATTGTTTGCTGTGCTTCACATCAGGTTGATGAATGAGGACTCGGAACAAAAGATGAAGAGATGAATTAGGCCAGAAATGACCCGCTGATGATACCGAATGAATTAATTGGACGGCGGATAACGTTGTCCTGCAACACGCTGGAGAAGGGGTACTTGTGTGCGTTTGAATATTTACTTGTGTAACGGTGAAATAAATGTATTCCTGTTTAATAAGGCAATGGAAGGAGAGCCATGATGATTGATAAAAGGTTGCCATGGTTCCTGCACATTACCTTTTTGTCCTGTTAATAGGAAAGTATAGTTGTTAAACAACCCATTATTGTGTTATTATTTCAGTATTTTTATAGCACCAACAATTTAAACGCTTTACTATATATTGTATATTCACATCAGTCCCTGCACTCAGCGAGCTTACAAGCCAAGATTCTAACTCACATTCATACATACACATACTAAGGCCAACTGAACTACCAGCATACAGGAGGAAACTGGAGGACCCAGAGAAAACCCCACGCAGGCACAGGGAGAACATGCAAAGTCCAGGCAGGTAGTGCCTTGAATTGTATTCGAATTGATGACCCTGGTGCTGCCAGGTGGAAGTGCTAACCACTTACCCACTGCGCCAAAATAACTGCAATAGTAAACACTATATGGACAAACGTTTGTGAACATCTGACAATCACATCTGTATGATCTTGGTGGACTTCCGATTCCAAAACCATGGGCATAAGGTCAAGCACGTAGGCATGCAATTTCCATTGACAAGTCTTGACAATGGGGCACATTTCCAAAATGGATCAACAGTTTAGGGAAGGACTTTTTCTATTCCATTATGACTGTTCCCCTGTGTACAAAGCCAGCTCCATAAAGACGTGCTTTGATAAGTTGGGTTTGATGGAACTTGAGTGGCCTGAACAGATTGACCTCAACCCAACTGAACATCTTGGAGGTGAACTGGAATGCCAGGTCTTTTCTTCCAACATCAGTACCTGACCTCATAAATGATCGTTTGGCACAAATTCATACATGCACACTCCAAAACCTTCTGGAAAGCATTCCCAGATTGATGGAGGCTGTTACATCCACAAATGAGGAGTAACTCCATATTAATGCCTGTGGTTTTGGAATGTGATCTCCAACAAGCACATGTAGGGGTAATGGTCAGGTGTCTGGCACATTATTTCCTTCTTTGGGGTCTTGGAAGAAGCTTTTACTTTTTTAAATCACCTTTTCTGTCACTTTTTAAATAGCATGGTACTATATAACTTTCTGTAGAGCTCACTCTGATATTTGCTTGTTGTATTTTGCCTGCTGGACCTTTGATAAAGTGGACATTTGATTAAGTGGAGTTAGAAAAAACGGAGTTGAAAACAGGAGTCTTCTAACCTGTAAGTGACAACTGATATTTCCTGTTAGTAATAATAATATTGTAACTGGGATATGAGTGCTAGCGGGCTTGAAGGTTTTGTGCAGTGCACAGTGTGCCGCATGTATGCAACAATGGAGCAACAGCTCCAGGATGGATACTGCTGAGGCAGATGTGAGCGGGTTGCTCTTCTGGAAGCTTGCCTTTGAAATCTGGAGGAGCAAGTTGCAACACTGGGCAGAACCTTGAAATGGGTCTTCTGCCCTCTGAGCAGGTAGCTAATGGGATTGATGTGGAGGGCAGAGGGGCTAGTCAGGATTATCAGGTAGGAAGATGGGTTACTGTAGCAAGAGGGAGTGGTAGGGGCCTATAGAAAAAGAAGGCTGACCCTGGGTTTGAGCACGCAAACAGATTTGCCAGGTTGGGAAAAGATGTGGGGGTGGCAAGCTCAGGGGTGGCAGCCCTGGATGTCACTGTTATCCTTAACAGCCGGGAGAGCAGATCATCTGGTAGGGGTGGTGAGGGTAGTGCAGGAAGGCCTAGACAGTTGGTGGTAGTAGGGGATTCTATCATCAGAAGGACTAATAGAATCATTTGTCGCCAGGATCGCCTCCACCGAATGGTATGCTGTCTCCCTGTTGCCAGAGTTCTGCATTTGGTGGACCAAGTTGATAAATTACTGGGAGGGGCTGGGCATGACCAAGCTGTCTTAGTTCATGTAGGAACCAATGACAGAATACATGGAAGCTGGAGGCTCCTTAAAAATCAATTTAAAGAACTAGGCTGCAAGTTGAAGGGAAGAACCTCCAAGGTGACATTCTCTGAAATATTACCTGTGCCATGCACAACACAGGGAAGACGGGGAGATTAGAGAACTGAATGCATGGCTATACACCTGGTGTAAGAGGGAAGGATTTGGGTTTCTTGAGCACTGGGTTGACTTTTCATTGGGGTGAAACCTATATGCTAGAGATAGTTTGCAACTAAATGGAAGGGGGTCTGCTGTGCTGGGGGAGAGGTTTATGGGACAGCTGAAGGAGTATTTAAAGTAGGATCGAGGGGGGAGGGATGTGATATACTTGGACAGAGGGGTGGCAGTGGACGTGGTATACTTGGACAGAGGGGTGGCGGTGGACGTGGTATACTTGGACAGAGGAGTGGCGGTGGACGTGGTATACTTGGACAGAGGGGTGGCAGTGGACTTGGTATACTTGGACAGAGGGGTGGCAGTGGATGTGGTATACTTGGACAGAGGGGTGGCAGTGGACTTGGTATACTTGGACAGAGGGGTGGCGGTGGACGTGGTATACTTGGATTTTGCAAAAGCGTTTGACACAGTTCCCCACACACTGCTAATGTGTAAGGTAAAGTCTACGGGCTTGGAAAAATCCATATGTAAATGGATAGAAAACTGGCTAAAAGATTTTCTCTTGGGTTAATACATTTTTTTAAATTTTTTCTAAACAGATTGGGAATTCTTTGCAAAGTGAATTAAGTCATTACAAATATGTTAAATTCTGAGGCATTCCAGTCTAAAGTTTAAAAAATGTAAATGTTGCTTCCCAAAGGGAAACCTGAGGCTGCGACAATGCACACAATGTCCTTGAAATTAATCACATCAGAGGTTTTCTTGTCACATCAGAAGTTACAACATCACATCCCAGGGCCCCCCTTTACATCAGAGACATCCCCCCATCACTTCCAGGGTGCCCTCCACATCAGAGGGCTTTCTTTCACATCAGTGGTCTCCATCACACCAGAACGCCTCTATACATGGGAGCTTCCCAGCACATCAGAGGGCCCCTTTCACATCAGAGGTCTCTCCATCACAACAGAGCCCCACTATACATTGGAGCTTCCCATCACATCACAGGGCCCCCTTCACATCAGAGGTCTCTCCATCACATCAGAGCCCCCCTATACATAGGAGCTTCCCATCACATCAGAGGTCTCTCCATCACATCAGAGCCCCCCTATACATTGGAGCTTTCCATTACATCAGAGGGCCCCCTTCACATCAGAGGTCTCTCCATCACAACAGAGCCCCTCTATACATTGGAGCTTCCCATCACATCACAGGGCCCCCTTCACATCAGAGGTCTCTCCATCACATCAGAGCCCCCCTATACATAGGAGCTTCCCATCACATCAGAGGTCTCTCCATCACATCAGAGCCCCCCTATACATTTGAGCTTCCCATCACATCAGAGGGCCCCCGTCACATCAGAGGTCTCTCCATCACATCAGACCCCCCCCCCCACCTGTACATTGGAGCTTCCCATCACATCAGAGGGCCCCCTTAACATCAGAGATCTCTCCATCACATCAGAGCCCCCCTATACATTGGAGCTTCCCATTACATTAGAGGGCCTCCTTCACATCAGAGGTCTTTCCTTAACATCAGAGTCCCCTATACATGTGAACACCTATCACATTAGAGTTGCTCTATACATCAAAGGCCCCCATAACCACACAGCCTTCCCATCACCTCATTCACACAAAGGACTCCAATCACATAGTCCAACTCCATCACAGAACTCCCCATCACACAGTCCCCTCATCACACCAGAGCCCTACATTTTGGCTCCAGCATCGAGGCAGAGGGCTAGAAGTGGAGGAGGTAGACTCCTGTCTTCTTATGAATTCTGGGGCTGGGTCTGTATGCCATCTGCTCTGGAATCATGCACCACCATGGTGCTGGTGAGCCACCTACATCACCACAGTGACAAATAATGCCATGCATCCTGGTCCTGAGCCATCATTGGTTGTTATGGTGCTGGTGACTTGTGGCAACTAATGACGGTGACCCAGGGAAAACTAGATCCCATGCTTGAAGTACCCTGGTTAAGAAACATTACACTAAGCAAAATCAACCCCAGAATTTCCTTTTTGCCTTCTTAACACAGGCAAGAACCCCTCCACGTGCTTAGTCGCTTTGTCACCTATGCTTATGCCACAACTAGCAGTCACTCACTGGGCCTTGCACCCCTTCGCAAGTATTTCCTAACTCCAGATGTCAAATTCCCATAAGAGGACTTGTTTCCTTCACCTGGAACAGGCATTTTATTCTAGAGACTGAATCAGTAGACGACATAGTAGACTCAATAGGGGATATATAAGGAATAAAGTGTGGAGCACTACCCTACAGATCATCCAAGTCATCGTGCCCTTTCTACACCTTTCCTACACCCCGTGCAGAGGCTATGTAGGCAGTATGTTGGCCCTTATAATAAAGAAGCAATGTTCTGCACCTCTTTCTGACAATAAATTCTGCAGACTGTCGGTAGCCATGACATTTATGGAGATGATGTCACCATGCACCTGTCATGCTGCTAGAATGTCTTCTGATCATCCGCTGACAATCACTTTGTTATCAGCAGAGGGGCTGTCACCGGCCTATAATGAAGCAGCCTGATAAGCTGACACTCCCTGCATTGTTGCTTATTATACATGTGTATATCGGTATATCTTTTTATTATGGGATGTGTCACTGTTTATTAATATTTTGTGTTTCCCCTGGGGTGGTTTCATAGCAGATGTCACATTTAATGAAAAATGACATTTTAGAAACATATTTCATCTCCTCCATTATTTTTGGCTTCTCTGGATGCTAGCTACTTGTGTGCATATAGATTTACCTCTTCCTTCTCCTAAATTAGATCATAAAATTGGTAAGCCTTGGACGCTGCTGTCTGGCAGGAAGTTTTAGGGCGACCTGTATGTTATCTTACACTAGCAGCAAGATCACTTTTTATTTTCCGTGGGACATTGCTACATATTTTAAACTTTGGAATAGTCTTAAGGGTTTGTTGTTTAAAAAAAATTATATATATAAATGTATTTATTTTTTACCAACAAACCCTTAATACTATTCCAAATTTAAAAAAAAAAAATGTAGTAATGTCCCATGGAAAATAAAAAGGGATATATATATATATATATATATATATATATATATATATATATATATATATATATATAGTTTTAAGGTATATACAGTGCTGTGAAAAATAATTTGTTCCTTCCTGATTTTTTTTTTATACCTGTCTCACTTAAATGATTCAGATAGTCAAATTTTAATATTACACAAAGCTAACCCGAGTAAAAACAAAATGCAGTTTTTAAATGATTTCATTTAATAAGGAAAAACAAAATCTGTCTTGCCTTGCTAAATCATGAATAAACTGTTTACCACATTTTTTTTAAGCTTAGCTAAATTTCACTTGCCACACCCAGGTCTGATTACTGCCAGACTTGTTGAATCAAGAAATCACTTAAATAGTGAATTAGTGAAATAGTGATGATAGTGATTTAAAGCTTTCTGACTAAGTTAAGCACACTAAAACATTTAATAAAACAACACATCATGCCGCGATCTAAATAAGTTCAAAAACAGATAAGAAACAAAGTAACTGACATTTTTCAGTCTGGAAAGGGTTACAAAGCCATTTCTAAGGCTTTGGGACTCCAGAGAACCATGGTGAGAGCCATTATCCACACATGGAGAAAACTTGGAAGAGTGGTGAATCTTCCCAGGAGTGGCAGGCCTACCAAAATTACTTGAAGAGCACAACGATGACTCATCCAGAAAGTCATAAAACATCCCAGAACAACATCTAAAGACATACAGGCTTCACTTGCCTCAATTAAGATCATTGTTCATAATTCAACAATAAGAAAGAGACTGGCCAAAAATGGCCTCCATGGGAAAGTTCCAAGGCCAAAGCCACTGCTGACCAAAAAGAACACAAAGGTTCATCTCACATGTGTCTAATCACAGCAGACGTCGGCGGGCGGGGGCGTACGTGCATGCCCTGTACCCGAAAGAAGCCATCGACATACAGGCAGTTCTTAAGTAGATACTCAAGCTGGAACAGGTGACACACTCCTACATAGTCCTTGGCAACATTTTGTTCCACTGTTCCCTCAGCCCCAACTAGACTTTTATGTTATTCCATCCTCAATGAAGAGGGATCCCTGTAGCTCACAAAGCACGTTGGTATATCTCACTGTACACAAATGAACCAATTCTGCACTTTTACCAGTAGAGTGGCACCTTTATCTTCCAGGATTCCACAGGGGCCACACCAAAAAGGGTTCCTGAGACCAAAGAGCTGCCTACCAACATCCATGTACACTATATTGCCAAAAGTATTGGTTGGCCTGCCTTTACACGCAAATGAACTTTAATGGCATCCCAGTCTTAGTCCGTAGGGTTCAATATTGAGTTGGCCCGCCCTTTGCAGCTATAACAGCTTCAACTCTTCTGGGAAGGCCGTCCACAAGGTTTAGGAGTATCTATGGCAGGGGTGGGCAAACTTTTTGACTTGAGGGCCGCAATGGGTTCATATATTGGACCAGGGGGCCGGACCAAGAGTAGATGAATGATGTGTATGTGTCATCCATAGTAAGTATAGTAATATTCCCCCATAGTAAGCATAGTAATTAATCCCCCATATAGTAATTCATTCCCCATAGTAATTCATCCCCCATAGTAATTAATCCCCCATATAGTAATTCATCCCCCATAGTAATTCATCCCCCATAGTAATTAATCCCCCATATAGTAATTCATCCCCCATAGTAATTCATCCCCCCTATAGTAATTCATCCCCCCTATAGTAATTCATTCCCCATATTAATTCATCCCCCATATTAAGTCCCCAAGTCCCCCCTGTGTCAATTTACTTACCTTTGCTCTGCGCGTTCCTCTCGCCGTGTTCCCGCGCCGTTCCGGTCTTCAGGGCAGACTGTGAGAGGAGCCTAGCTCCCCTCACGTTCGTCACGCTGCCCCGCCTACACACATCCTGACAGCCATTCTGACAGTAACACGCTCCGCGGGCCGGATTAAAAGGTCCGCCGGGCCGTAGTTTGCCCATTGCTGATCTATGGGAAGGTTTGACCATTCTTCCAGAAGCACATTTGTGAGGTCAGGTGCTGATGTCGGATTAGAAGGCCTGGCTCGCAGTCTGCGCTCTAATGCATCTTAAAGTGCAAGCCAGTCACATTCCTCCACCCCAAACTCGTTCATCTGTGTCTTTATGGTCCTTGCTTTGTGCACTGGTGTGCAGTCATGTTGGAACAGGAAGGGGCCATCCCCAAACTGTTCCCACAAAGTTGGGAGCATGAAATTGTCCAAAATGTCTTGGTATGCTGACGCCTTAAGAGTTCCCTTCACTGGAACTAAGGGGCCAAGCCCAACCCCTGAAAAACACCCCCACGCCATAATCCCCCCTCCACCAAACTTTATACTTGGCACAATGCAGTTAGGTAAGTACTCTGGCAACCGCCAAACCCAGACACGTCCATCGGACTGCCAGACAGAGAAGCATGATTGGTCACTCCAGAGAACACGTCTCCACTGCTCTAGAGTCCAGTGGCGGTGTGCTTTACACCACGGCATCTGACGCTTTGCATTGCACTTGGTGATGTAAGGCTTGGATGCAGCTGCTCGGCCATGGAAACCCATTCCATAAAGCTCTCTACGCACTGTTGTTGTGCTAATCTGAAGGCCACATGAAGTTTGGAGGTCTTTAGCTATTGACTCTGCAGACAGTTGTCGACTTCTGCGCACTGTACGCTTCAGCATGCGCTGACCCCGCTCAAGAATTCCTTCTTCTTTATAGCGTGCATTATGTATTAATTCCCATATTTTTCCAGGGCAGGGAAACCATACTGTGGATTTTTTTTTTTTTTTAGCTATGTGCGTGACATCACAATAGAAGATGAACATACAGAAGACTTGGCGGAACAGATGTCTGAATACCCTTCTGCCAGCACTGCATATTACCATTCACCTTTAGCTGTTCTCTAATGGAAATAGGTAGCTCGAGGCTGCTGGTTGTAGGAGGATTGATGCATTTATCAGGAGGCTACAGATATGTAAAAGGCAGCACATTCCTCTGGCAATGGGCACATTTATTAATGTCACCTAATTACTTAATTTAATAGGAAACAATTAGCTGACATTCTGCTAAGCAAACAGCACAGTGAACCTGCAATTTGCTCATACTGAGCAATGTCACAGGTTCACATTACAGGGGAAACGTTAACGGTTTAGGGTTAATATACGCTGTATTATTAGTTTGCCGTTACAGTGAATATGCTTTTAAATTGTTACTCCCTCTCTTTTTGTATAAATGTGTGTATATATACTGTGTGTGTGTGTGTGTGTATACAGTGGGTTTAGAAAAGAATTACCCCCTTTTAAAATAATTACATTTTGTTGCATTGCAGCCTGAAATGAAGACAGACACAGTTTATGTTTTATCCAGCTGCAACTTATAACATCCAAGTGAAAGATCTAACACCAACATGTCAGGAAAAAATGTAAAAATCAAAAACAGAATCACTGAGTTGGAAAAAGAATCACCCCCTTGTGTCAGTATTTTGTTGAATCGCCTTTTGCTGTAATTCCAGCCTTCAGTCTGTTGGGGATATGTCTCTAGTAACTTTGCACATCTAGACTCTGCAATATTTGCCCGCTCTTCTTTGCAGAACTGCTGAAGTTCAGTTAAATTTGATGGTGACCGTTTGTGGACTGCAGTCTTCAAGTTATTCCACAGACTTTCAATGGGATGTAAGTCTGGCCTCTGGCTAGGCCATGCAAGGACATTCACCTTTTTCCCCTCCAACCATTGTGTGCTCATTTCTGCTGTGTGCTTTGGGTCATTGTCATGTTGGAAGGTGAACCTTCTTCCCATTGACAACTTTTTGGCAGAGGGCAGCAGATTTTCCTCAAGAATTTGACAGAACCCATCCATTTTTCCTTCTATCCTGGACAAGTGTCCCTGCTGCAGAGAAACACTTCCATAACAGGATATTACCACTGCCATGATTTACTGTAGGGATGGTGTTATTTGGATGGTGGATTGTATTGCATTTCCGCCAGACATATCGTTTAGTGATCAAGCCAAATAATTGAATTTTAATCTCATCTGACCAGAACATCTTTTTCCATGTGGCCTCACAATCTTCAATCTAACACCAACGATGGGGCACTATTCCTCCCCCCACTGACACCAACGATGGGGCACTATTCCTCCCCCCACTGACACCAACGATGGGGCACTATTCCTCCCCCCACTGACACCAACGATGGGGCACTATTCCTCCCCCCACTGACACCAACGATGGGGCACTATTCCTCCCCCCACTGACACCAACGATGGGGCACTATTCCTCCCCCCACTGACACCAACGATGGGGCACTATTCCTCCCCCCACTGACACCAACGATGGGGCACTATGCCTCCCCCCACTGACACCAATGATGGGGCACTATTCCTTCCACTGATACCAATGATGGGGCACTATTCCTCCCACTGACACCAATGATAGGGCACTATGCCTCCCACTGACACCAATGATGGGGCACGATTCTTCCCACTGACACCAATGATGGGACACTATTCCTCCCACTGACACTAATGATGGGGCACTGTTGTTCCCACTAATACCAATGATGGGGCACTATTCCTCCCACTGACACCAATGATGGGGCACTATTCCACCCACTGATACCAATGATGGGGCACTATTCCTCCCAATAATACCAATGATGGGGCACTATTCCTCCCAATAATACCAATGATGGGGCACTATTCTTCCCACTGACACTAATGATGGGGCACTATTCCTCCCACTGATACTAATGATGGGGCACTATTCCTCCCACTGATACCAATGATGGGGCACTATTCTTCCCACTGACACTAATGATGGGGCACTATTCCTCCCACTGATACCAATGATGGGGCACTATTCCTCCCAATAATACCAATGATGGGGCACTATTCCTCCCACTAATACCAATGATGGGGCACTATTCCTCCCACTGATACCAATGATGGGACACTATTCCTCCCACTAATACCAATGATGGGACACTATTCCTCCCACTAATACCAATGATGGGGCACTATTCCTCCCAATAATACCAATGATGGGGCACTATTCCTCCCACTAATACCAATGATGGGGCACTATTCCTCCAACTAATACCAATGATGGGGCACTATTCCTCCCACTAATACCAACGATGGGGCACTATTCCTCCCACTAATACCAATGATGGGACACTATTCCTCCCACTGACACTAATGATGGGGCACTGTTGTTCCCACTAATACCAATGATGGGGCACTATTCCTCCCACTGACACCAATGATGGGGCACTATTCCTCCCAATAATACCAATGATGGGGCACTATTCCTCCCAATAATACCAATGATGGGGCACTATTCTTCCCACTGATACCAATGATGGGGCACTATTCCTCCCACTAATACCAATGATGGGGCACTATTCCTCCCACTGACACCAATGATGGGGCACTATTCCTCCCAATAATACCAATGATGGGGCACTATTCCTCCCAATAATACCAATGATGGGGCACTATTCTTCCCACTGATACCAATGATGGGGCACTATTCCTCCCACTAATACCAATGATGGGGCACTATTCCTCCCACTGACACCAATGATGGGGCACTATTCCTCCCAATAATACCAATGATGGGGCACTATTCTTCCCACTAATACCAATGATGGGACACTATTCCTCCCACTGATACCAATGATGGGGCACTATTCCTCCAACTAATACCAATGATGGGGCACTATTCCTCCAACGAATACCAATGATGGGACACTATTCCTCCAACTAATACCAATGATGGGGCACTATTCCTCCAACGAATACCAATGATGGGACACTATTCCTCCCACTAATACCAATGATGGGGCACTATTCCTCCCACTGACACTAATAATGGGGCACCGTCATTGGTATCAGTGGGAGGAATAGTGCCCCGTTACTGGTGTCAGTGGGAGGAATAGCGCCCCATCGTTGTCAGTGGGTGGAGCTCTAATAGGAAGAGGTGGAGCCTAAAGAGGAAGGGGTGGAGTTTGCAGGTGAAAGGGTGGGGCACATTTAGATAGGGGGGGTGCCCGATTTTAGTCTTGCCTAGGGCAGCACAAAACCTAAATACACCACTGCAATGGCTATGTGTGCCATTGAGAAGGTGATCAGCTACACCTGATTGAGTTTACAAGTCATTTTTAGGAGGGGGGGGGGGGAGGATGATCCTTTTTCCAACTCAGTGATTCTGTTTTTGATTTGTTTAATTTTTTTATGACATGTTGGTGTTATATCTTTCACTTGAATGTTATAAAGAGTAAATACAGCTGGATAAAACAAAAACTGTGTATGTCTTCATTTCAGGCTACAAAGCAACAAAATGTGAATATTTAAAAGAGGGGTTATTCTTCTCTATACCCACTGAATACAGTATATATACAGCGGGTAAAAGAAGTATTGAAGATGTCACCATTTTTCTAGGTGGCGACACTGCAGTCACTCTTGTTAGTGAGACATCCAAAGATCCCAGTGTGCCCCCTCCCCCCCACATATTAACACTGCTCCCAGGGCATGTGCCCTTTTTGCCTCCAACTTGTCCCGGCCCTGAGTCCATCTGGTTCAAGTGACAGAAAAAATTAATAAATAGAAAACCTCCATGCCCATGGTCAATCCAGAGCAGGGGCGGACTGACCACCTGGGCACTCGGGCACTGCTCGAGGGCCCAGGGTCAGAAGTGGGCCCCATGAGATGCCCCTGGTACCTTTCATAGGCTTTTTTGGGTGTGGTGTGAATGTGGGCAAGGACACAGGGGCCCCATGATCCCCTATTGCCCGGGGGCCCCATGAGTTGTCAGTCCGCCCCTGATCCAGAGCAATGCAAAAAAAAAAAGGAACCCTTTAACCCTTTTGCTGCTACAGTGAGTTATTTTTTGGGGGGTTTTTTTGCACACTTGTTTAACCACTTGCCCTCCTGAGGATTTACTTCCCTTTCTGACTAGGCCAGTTTTTGCATTACGGCGCTTCTTTCTTTAACTGACAGTTGCGCGGTCATGCAACACTGCACCCAAATTAAATTTACGCCCTTTTTCCCCCACGAATAGAGCTTTCTTTTGGTGGTATTTGATCGCCTGTGCACTTTTTATTTTTTGCGCTATAAAAAAAACCTACAATTTTGAGAAAAAAAAAACAATATTTTTGACTTTTTGCCATTAAACATGTCCAGTAAAAAAATTAAAATTTTGTCATAAATTTAGGCCAAAATGTATTCTGCTCCATGTCTTTGCTAAAAAAAAATCGCAATACATGTTAATAATTGGTTTACGTGAAAATTATAGCGACTTAGAGCTGGAATGTGGGACTGTGGCGGACATTCTAACACTGGGGGGGAACTGACTTGGTGTCACTGACATCCCTAGTGACACCAATACAGTGATCAGTTCTAAAAAAAAGAGTACTGACGCTGTACTAATGGCACTGGGCGGGAAGGGGTTAACCACTTCCTAACCGCCCTATAGCAGAAATACTGCTACAGGGCATCACGGGTGTGCAAAATCACGTATATATATCTGATTTTGCATTTCCGGGTACGGGCGCACTCGCGGGTCCCAGCCGGTGATTACCTGTTGGCGCCCGGTGATTACTGAGCATCTCCGATGGGGAGGAGGACTGTTTTGTTTACTAACAGTCCTCCTCCCTGGCAGCTTGGGCACACTGCACAGCACAGCCATGCAGAGCAGTGTTATTACAGTGAAGCACCCTCCCCCTTTCCTCCTAGTAAAACACTCCCTGCACACAGTTAACCCCTTGATTGCCCCTCATGTTAAAACATAATTTTAAGTCTGGAGATTAGTTAAAACCCACAAACTATATATATTTTGAAAACAGACATCCTGGAGAGTAAAATAGAGCTAGTTCCAATTATTCTATGTCACGCAATATTTGCGCAACAGTTTATCAAGTGCAAAATTTCGGTAAAAAATACATTCAGGTTAATTTTAGGGCACAAAGGCACAATATTATAGCTCACTTTTTGGTAAAATGGACAAGTAAAAGTATACCCTTTAGTCAAGCTTAAAATTTGTGCACGCCCACAAAAACACAACACATTTCAGTACCCTATGTTTTACAGAAACGATGTTTTAGAAGCCCCAACAGGTCATCAGTTTTGGGTTAATCATGAATAATGGAATTAAAATGATTGCTCTCACTCTGGCATGAATGATGATATGTAACGTGTATAGCAAGAAAAGTTTTTGAAAGTGCATACATGCAGGGGCGGGCCAGATCAACATTTTTTTTTTTGGGGGGGGGGTTAAGTGCTTGGGTGTAACATTTGTTTTATTTTCAATAAAACTTTATTTATATTACATAGGGGACAAACAGTCCCTTATGTAATATAATATTTTTAAGACAGATTCTCTTTAAAGTGGGAGTAAACTCCCTTGGTTGAAGTTTACCTATAGGTATGTTAAATATCTCCCAAACGTGCACCAGCTGGTAACATCACATGCTCTCTGAAGGAACAACATACCCATGCAGTTCCTTTACAGCCCTGTGCCATAAAGAGGGACTCCCGCATGTATTGCAACAAAGACTTAAAGCATGGTCCGATTTTCAAAGCAAAAAAAAAAATCCTTCCTGATTTTCTATTGGTTAGTGAGGTCATATAGATGTTCGTTTATGACCATAGTGATGAGAAGGAGCACAATGGAAAAGTTTTCTTGAACGAACAAAATCCTAATTCTGTGATTTTCATTCAGGGAAAAAATACATATTGTAATAAATCCCAGGTATGCCTGGGATTCCATTCAGTAGGAGGTCTAGATGAAATTTGAAGAGCATTCAAACCTAATTAGTTGATTCAATGATGGCAAGAAAGAAAGTGTTGAAGGAGGATTTTTCCTTTATTCTATAATTGAAGTTACACACCATTATGTTGTAGTCCAGATACAAGTGTATTCCAGTGTAGAATCAGATAGAAGGCTAATACAAAGCCAACAAGTTTCGGGGGTTAAACCTTGACCCTTCCTCAGGGCTTGCAGTAGAGAATAGTGTTCCTCGTCAGCTGATTGGAGTAAGTCTGAACATAACAATCACAATATACAATATCTGAAAATATCCTTTGTTATGGCCAATAACCCATTATACAGGTGTCTGTCATAAGCAGTCCTTTGATGGACTTTACTCCACAATGTGAAGTTTGAGGCATCTGAAGGTCACCTGACCTGCAATACATTAAAACACCAATGCTTTGCTTTCATGTGTCACTAAGGTATCGACTGTCTAGATTTCTTTTTCCTTACTGTATCATGTATTTAATCATACAGGCACCTTTCTGCTGTCCTCCCAAGCAGCTTGGCATTTTCACCATTTGAACAATTTATTGATTGTGCCAGTGGACAGTAATTTATTCTGAGATGTAGAAATTCCAATTGTAGGCAGGTGGAGGGGTCACGGCCATCTTGTCAGTATGATGTTTTGACAGTAATGAGGTCACCGTTGTCTGTGAAGATGAGGAATAACAGACACTTGTTCTCATCTCCCTATACATTAACTGGAAAATGCTACATGACAAGCACAAATTTCGCAGTATAGCTGAATGTCAACGAGACAGTCTTCATCCTTTTTGTAGAAATAATGTGTTAATTAAATAAAGGCTATTTCTCTACTGAGAGTTCAGTTACTGCTAAGATATGGGACTTAGTAATACTGGATGTGACTGTATTGGATGTGGGTGTGTTTGGGTTGGGTCCCAATCTTCTTTTGCAAATTTTGAGTAGGGCCAGAACTGGGTGTCTATGGTGATCCAAATAACAATATTGTCAAAAATTTTGGCAAATGTTAGCTTTAACTAGTGCAGCACCCTCCTAGTTTAGCTAGGGGGAGCTGGATTCTAATGGTTAGACAGGAGCTGAGTAGCAGCTTAGCTGTAATGGCCAGAGGGGTAAAATTGTGGTCAGGGCTGAGAGGCTCTGCAGGTCAGCCCCTCTGGAGGCTTTTGGAGGAAGGCCTTGGAGGCAATGGATGGATCTGAGGAGTGGCAGGCTGCACTCTTGAGGGACCTCAGCCAATCCCCAACAGAAGGCTTGGCAAGGGGCTGGGACTCAGCCAGCTCAGTAGCAGGGATTGGAAGGTGGAGAGTGAAGAGGAAGATTTGAGGTCGTGAGGAAGAAGGCTGCCAGGAGACCTAGTAGGATGGGGCCTGCCTGCGAGCCTGGAGAGGAGAAAAACTTGGAGCTCACTGGCCCCCTGAGCGAGGACCACCTGTATGGCAGGGAAGGAGCATCCCAGCTGATAGGCCTGGTATTATTATTATTATTCAGGATTTATATAGTGCCAACAGTTTGCTCAGCGCTTTACAATATAACGGGAGACAATACAGCAACAATACAGTTCAATACAAGAGGGTTAGGAGGGCCCTGCTCCTTGGAGCTTACAATCTAAGAGTAGCAGCAGCCAACCCATAAGCGGTACAGTAGAGGATCTGAATGTGTACAACTGCACCCCCTGGGCAGACAGGGAAAGGAGCACTCTGGTGGGAAACTAGATTATCCCCCTACTAGTGACTGTTCACCTTTTTAAGGGGACAGGAGGCAGATCCCCTGCTCAGGAAGAATCTCCAGATTGCTGGGTAAAGAGGAGAATTTAATCTAGGGTCTGGTGTGGTACATCAAGTAGATGCTGGCTAGCTCTCTAACAGAATCTGTGTTGCAGAAGAGAAACTTGTGAATAGTTCCAGGACGTTTGTCCCCAGTTATTGGTTCCTTTGGACATCCTATACCCCCCCTTACCGTATCCCAGTTCTACATCCCCTTAATAAACAACAAAAGCTCAAGGACTGATTTCTGACTTTGAATGCAAGCTCATGTGGTGAATGGCAATTGCCTGGCTGTGCAGAACTATAGGGGGACCCAAATCCTTAACAACCTCTAAGGGGGTGGTGCTACACTAGTTCTAAGGCTCCTACTAAATATAGGGTGTCAGAGAGTTCAGTGGACCCACTAAGTCACTGAGGCAGGCAGTCAAAAGACATGGAGGAAATGCTAGAGCAGTGTAATGCTGGCCATACACAAGTAGAATTTTGTACAAATGTTTGCACAGAAATTGTAAAATTGCGTTTGTCAGAGCATTCAACATTGCCACCATTGAGTCAAAGAATTTTGTCTAAAATGCCTTTAAATTTTCATCCAGACCTTCTACTTAAATGGAATTCCAGACGTTCTTTTTACCTAAAACATGCACGTAAAATAAAATACAAAATATCCAGAATTTTGTTTGCTTGAGAATTTTTTTTATCCTGCTTGTAGGCCAGTGCAAATAGCTTGCCTGCAAGTAGATGGCTTTGTTCTCATTATGGCATGGTAAAAAGAAAATCATAAGCAGGTGTTAGCTTCCCTTTTAGAAAAACACCTTTTGTAGAGATGTAATGGTAGAGATAGTGTCCCTTTAAATGCTAACTGTGGGTATTACCCAGTGAACGTGGGATATGGGAACAGGACAACCCTGTCCTGAGCGGGCCTATGGCTGGGAGAAACGAGTCCAAAATGGTGGCTACAAAGAAAAGAATGTGCAGTTTTTAGGTGGGACCTGGGATGGCTTGGCACCAACTGCCGTCCAATCCAGGTCACCTGCATGCTCGTTCAAATTTTCTATGGTCGAACAAAATCTTTGATTTGATCCCACTAACCACTACAAAATCAAATGTTTCAAAGAAAATTTTTGAACAAAATTCTACAGGTGTATGGCCATCTTAACCTCCCTAGCAGTCTGATTATGTCAGTATTTCTGTGCTCAAAGCCGTACATTTTTTTGCATGTAAATATGCATTTTTTTATTGTAGGCCTGTAATTCTTAGGAATAACTCACTGAAATCTGTCTGAACAAGAGTCTAGTAAACATATGTATGTTAAAATCTGAAACATGAAATCATAAATTATAATTTAATAATAATAAAAAATAATATAATAATAATGCATTTAATTCAATAATATAATCAAACCAAAAACACCAAAATTTGAAATATAGCACCAAGTTCGCACATCACTGAGCAAACTCGCAAAATCGTTTTCAGTGTCTGATGACGAATTTCCCCCACGAATCATTATCACTCAATTCTGCAAGTGGTTCTGATTTACTATCGCTGTTCTATAGCCGGTCTAAAACCGCTTTTGACCTAAAGGGACGCTTTTTGGACGCCATGGACATTTCTCAGTTTCCAGGCAGAAAGAACAGTAAAAATGCAGGCAGGGCGCAGGACAAAGCACTCGGGACAAAATGTATGTGAAATGGTTTGATACAGGAATGTTATACTATGTGATTTTAGTGTATTTAGTGAATGTAACTTTTTCACATTTTTAAATTTCCCGCCTTTCCGTCTCCCATAGGTCTTGATGTCGCAGGGAACGGAACCCAGAAGACGGATGCCGGCATCGGCCAGAGGACATTGCCGGGGACATTGCAGGAGAGACATCGCGGGAGCGAAGGACAAGGTAAGTGCTGAAGAGATCCGGAGCAACGCTGCATGGTATTCCTGAGTGTTGCTCGGGGTTACTGCTTGTGGTGCTGAAACTTTACCCCGAGCTACACTCAGGAATACCTCCAGGGAGGTTAAAGCGGACTCTCACCCAATAAATAAACCCAAGTCTTATTTGTACCTAGCTGCTCCTTCTTCCACAAGGAGATTTAAAATATCAGTTCAGGCTAGGGTTGCCACCTCATCCCTTTAAAACCGAACACATTTTACGTACACAGGTTCTGTGGCTAATTAAGGTGGTAATTAAGCTCATATAGTGCCTTATCTGCATTAAATTAACCTTAGAACCTGTGGAATTAGTATGTGTTTGAATTTAAAGGGATGAGGTGGCAACCTTAGTTCAGTTTCAGTTTCCAGACTGGTAGAGCAATGACTTGCATTAGGCTAATGACAAGGATAAGCATAACAAGCTTGGTACAGACAATCTACAGGTGAAACTCGAAAAATTAGAATATCGTGCAAAAGTTCATTTATTTCAGTGCAGCAACTTAAAAGGTGAAACTAATATATGAGATAGACTCATTACATGCAAATCAAGATAGTTCAAGCCGTGATTTGTCATAATTGTGATGATTATGGTTTACAGCTCATGAAAACCCCAAATCCACAATTTTAGAAAATTAGAATATTACATGCAATCAATAAAACGAGGATTGTACATAGAACAATATCAGACCTCTGAAAAGCATAAGCATGCATATGTACTCAGTACTTGGTTTGGGCCCCTTTTGCAGCAATTACTGCCTCAATGCGGCGTGGCATGGAAGCTATCAGCCTGTGGCACTGCTGAGGTGTTATGGAAGACCTAGGCTGCAATGCTGAATAATGAATGACCAGTAGGTAACGAACCTTCAAGGTTGATCATTCCATAGCGTCTCGACTTTTGCCTGACTTGGAGCTAAGCTCCACCCCATCCATCACAACTCCACTGTGCAGGCAGCCTCCTTCAGATCTCTGATCTTTTCACATTGAACTGTTAAACAGCAATGGTTTGCACATATTATTATTATTATTAATAATAATAATAATAATAATAAAGTGATATTAAACCCTTAAGTTTTTTTCAGCAACTGAGTTTGTATGCAGTTTTGTAATCTTTTAATGTTTATGGACCAGAGCTATTTTTACATTTCCACTATATGCCTATTTATTTGTCAATAACTTTGTAATTACAGGCGCACCTCAGTTTGCGAATTTGATGCGTTCTCCAGGACGTTTTGTATTGCGAAAAATTCGTAAACCAAAATGAGGTTTCTCATAGGAATGAATTGAAAACGAATTAATCCATTCCAGAGGTTAGAAAAAAGTAAAAAAAAAGAAAGTGCACTTTAAAGGCATAAATACTGTACAGGGACATGATTAAAAATTAATCTGTAAATGCATTGAAAACCAATTAATCCGTTCCGGAGGTCATAAAAAAGTAATAAAAAGTCTTTTATCTGTTTAAAATTTTTATAAAATGCACTTTAAAGGCATAACTACTGTACAGGGACATGATTAAAAAAAAATTCATAAATGCATTAACCTCTTCCCGCCCGGCCTATGGCCGAATGGCGGCCGGCAAAAACCCTCACCTTTCCGGGTGGACGCCATATGGTTTGCGTGCCTGCAGAGCCGCGCAGCGGCACGATCTGTCACCGGCCGTGTACCTCGAACACGGCCGATGACAGATCTGAGTACCGGCCCCGTTGGCGGTACCATGTGACCTGCTGTGACCAATCACAGCAGGTCACATGACAGTTATATACAATGGATGGCTTCATTCATGCCATCCATTGTATACTAGTGTGTCTAGCTGTGAATGGTCACAGCGATCACATGCACAAGCTGCGCCAATCACAACCCAGCTGTTTCATGTGATTAGCCATGGCCAAATCACAGCTAATCACAAAAAAAAAAAAACCCTGAATGAATCGATGTCATTCAGGTAAATGCTTGTTTATAGCAAAGTAATTCTTTGCTATAAGCAAATTGTGTAAAAAAAAAAAAAATAATAATACTGATCACTTCCCCAAAGTAGTACAATGTTACTATGGTAACATTGTACTACTTTGGTCATAATGAAATATGAAAAACAAATCTTAAAAAAAAAAAAAAAATGTAATAAAAAATAATAAAAAAAATTAACAAAAATAAAAAAAAAATTTTTTTTTTATACTGTCACCAGTCAGTGTCCCTGATCACTGCCATGTCAGTTATATGATAACGCTGTACTGCACTGGTGACAGTATGTAAAAAAAAATAGTGAAAATTATTTTTTCATTTTCCGAAAAATTATGACAAAAAAAATACAACTTCAAAAAGCTCGCCATGCCTCTTATGAAGTACGTCGGACTGTCTACTTTGCAAAAAGGGGTCATTTGGGGGATATCTGTACTGTTCTGACATTCTTGGACCTCAAGAGATTAGATTGGCTGTCAGTACTTCAGGATTGCTCAATATTCAGATCTATACCATAGTTTGTGAACTCGATAACTTTCCTACAAACTAAAAAATACATCCTAATTTGGGTTATTTTCACCAAAGACATGTAGCAGAATACATCTCGGCCTGAATTTATGAAGAACAATTATTTATTTGCAAACTTTTATAATAGAAACAAAGAAAAACATGTTTTTTTTTCAAACTTTTCGGTGTTTTTTTGTTAATTTAGCAAAAAATAAAAACCCCAGCGGTGATTAAATACCACCAAAAGAAAGCTCTAGTTGTGTGAAGAAAATGTAAAAATTTAGTTTGGGTACAATGTTGTATGACTGCGCAATTGTCATTAAAAGTGTGAGAGCGCTGAAACCTGAAAATTGGCCTGGGCAGGAAGGTGTAAAATGGTTAAAAACCAATTAATCCATTCCGGAGGTCAGAAAAAAAGTCACAAAAAGTCTTATCTGTTCAAAACTCTTTATAACACTTTAAAGGCATGGGGCCGGCGCTATAAAGCTCCCAGGCGCAAAGCATCCTGGGGAAACTTACTTTGTATTGCGAAAAAAATGAATAAACCAAGGCATTATTGTCAATGGATTTTCATTCGTAAACCGGCAATTAGGTTAACCGAGGCCTTCGGAAACGGAGTACTTAAGATAACAAGTTAATACATATAGGAGGAGATTTACTAAAACTGGTGTACATTGATTAGAAATTCATTCGTTTTTCAAAAAAAATTCAACATGCTCGATCACTCAAAATCAATGGCCACATGAAAATTAGTCGTTGCTGCGGCCCACTAATGGTGCAAAATTCAAATGAAAATTCTTAGTTACAGTTTTCTAAAGAAAATTCTTTTGGAATTAAACCCATGTATGGCAAGCTTAACCACTTACCGCCCAGCCACTGTAGAAATATGTTGGCAGGGCGGCATGGCTGGGCAAAACCACGTTTTAAAACGTGTGTTTGCAAAACAGGTAGGGAGCGCGTGAGGTGCGCCACCGCCCTATCTGTCCCGCCGATCATGGCCACGGATGTCAGTCGCCAGGTCACAGCCGGTCATTACTGGCTGTGTCCTGCCGATTAGCGGCAATCACTGGCAGAGAGCAGGGCTGCAGTAGCTCTGCTTTCTGTCAGTTTCCTGTCAGCTCCTGACATGCTGAGCTGGAGAGAAGAGTTTATCTCTCCCGATCAGCGGTGTTCCCTGCAGTACACACCCCCGCCCCTAGTAAAACACTCCCCTCACACAGTTAACCCTTTCAGTAAATAAAAAAGTTAACCCCTTCTCCCCCAGTGCCATTAGTACAGTGTCAGTGGTTTTTTTTTTGCACTGATCACGGTATTGGTGTCACTGGGGATGTCAGTTACCGCCATTTGTAAACTCTATAACTATAACGTAAACCAATTAATTTACACGTATTGTTTTTTTTTTTAGCAAAGACATGTCGCAGAATACATTTTGGCCTAAATTTATGATGAAATTTGATTTTTAAATTTTTTTTACTGGACATGTTTTATAGCAAAAAGTCCAAAATATAGTTTTTTTTCTCAAAATTGTCAGCCTTTTTTTTTTTTATAACGCAAAAAATAAAAACCGCACAGGTGATCAAATACCACCGAAAGAAAGCTCTATTTGTGTGAAAAAAGGACATAAATTTCATTTATGTACCGTATTGCATGACCGCACAATTGTCCGTTAAACTAGCGCAGTGCTGTATAGCAAAAAATGGCGTAAATTGCAGTATTTATACCATAGTTTGTAGACGCTATAACTTCCACACAAAGCAATCAATATACACTTATTGGGATTTTTTTACCAAAAACATGTAGCAGAATATATTTTGGCCTAAATTTATAACTAACTTTGAGTTTACTATATATTTTTTATAGCTGAAAGTAAAAAATATAATTTTTCTTCAAAATATTTGGGTTTTTTTTGTTTATAGCGTGAAAAATAAAAAGCGCACAGGTGATCAAATACCACCGAAAGAAAGCTCTATTTGTGTGAAAAAAAGGAAATTTCGTTTGGGTGCAGCATTGCATGACCGCGCAATTATCAGTTGAATTAGTGCAGCGCCGAGTAGCAAAAAGAGGTCTCGTCATTAAGGGGGTAAATCCTCAGGAGGGCAAGTGGTTAAGGGGTAGATTTACTAAAACTGGACCACCCAGTATCTGGTGCATCTGTGCATGGTGGCCAATCAGCTTCAAACTGCAGCTTGTTCAATTAAGCTTTGACAATAAAACCTGGAAGCTGATTGGTTTCTATGCAGAGCTGTACAAAAAGCCAGATTAAATGATATGTCTGACAACACATTTTTTTTAAATATTGGGTAGTGTAAGAAAGATTAAATCCCCTGTATGTGTATCATTGTGAATATTTCCCCTGACTTTCTATCCCAGAGTTGCAACAAGAAGTTAGAGGACATTTTCCCAAAATTGTGAATAGGTGTCCCCATTGGAAGATTTCCCTTTGCCTCTTGCTCTAAGGACAGCTCTAAAAGTTTTCGTTTACATAAATGCCAACTGTAAGGATTATGTGCAATAGAGATCTGGAAGCTGTACACGACAGCCATCTTGTTAAGATCTCAGCCATTTTTGTTTTTCATGAACAATAATCTCCTTCTCCCCTCCTCTGAAAACTGGAATGTGTAGCTGTGAGTTGTAATGAACTTCAAAAGAGCCCTCCTGGGTGACAAAGGTACGCTGTGTTTGGTATCCCTGGGTTTGAAATATAATTCCGAATAATAATCTGCCGGTTGCTAGAATACCCCAGGACATACTGCAAGTTATTAATATTAGTATAAAACTGTAGTTGGGGTTTGGTCATAAATTTGGTGACCTCCAAGCACTCATCCCCTATACCGGATGATTGGTCAGTTGTTCTCAAGCGACAGCCCTCTGATATCATAGAAAAGGACTCACAGGACATGTGAAGGAGAGCTCTCATTTAACACCAATCAAGAACCATCTAAACAGACTTGAGAGCCAAGGCAACCTATTTGCTCGGACAATTGGACTTTGCTAAAACTAGGACTTTGCAAGTATTCTGCCTTCTTAACTCCTTTCTTTTATTTCGTTGTTGTTTTATTGTTCTCTTTATGTCTTTGTAACATCTTTTTCTGTAAATATTCTAATTGCACCATTTTGACCTTTTTAGTAATAAATCCTATTTTGAAAAGTGTTGAGACTGTCTATAAACTTTTAATGCAAACTAAAGAATCCCTGTCTCTGAAGAGTGCTACTGTATGTAATAACCCTCTGAATATCCCTGTCTGTAGTGACGGCGCGTGTTGCAGATATGTATGCTACAATCATAGTGATATTGCTAAGATTTGTGAGTTTCCTCCTTCTCTGTAAAAAAGGCGGTGGTGGCAGTGTGAAGGGTTAACTGCATAATTAACCTACCTCAGTGACAATCGCCAGATTGTGGTTCCGCGAGCTGGAAAATCTTTGTGCAGGGTGCAGCTGAGAATGGCATTGTTACGCAAGTGACAGCGTGGTGCAGGGGCGGACTGACAACTCATGGGGCCCCCGGGCAATAGGGGATCATGGGGCCCCTGTGTCCTTGCCCAAACTCAAAAAAGCCTATGAAAAAGGTACCAGGGGCATCTCATGGGGCCCCCTACTGACCCCGGCCCTCGGGCAGTGCCCGAGTTTCCAAATGGTCAGTCCGCCCCTGTGTGAGATTGGCTGGTCCTTTGTCATGAGTTGGTGAGAAGGGCAGGGGTCGAGCACCATGTGCGTCACATCAACTGTTCCATATTTTTCTGGGATAGCCCCATGACCGTGCATATTGTCACTTTGTCGTGTCCCAGGCCATGTCCCGGGATCACAGCATTGACCTTATTTTGAAATACTGCATATGCATCTAAGTAACACAAAAATGCATTAAAGCATATGTAAACCCTCACCTTGTAAAACAACCCATTCAGTTTTAAATAGAAATGAAAAGCAAAACCTTTGTGTATATACATAAAAGACATTATAAATACCTATTTTTTTTAAATTGTTTTTTAAGTGATCACATACCCTCTAAGCTTCTTATGCAGCTAAGAACAGAGGGCTGGGGGAAGAGAAACAACAGTAAAATGATCTTCCCAGTGAGTGGCTTTGCGGGCGTGTGATCAGAAGTTTGATCATTGGAGGAGAGGAACAGGCTGAGTTTCCTGCACAGCTAGAGAACTGACCAAGCTGTGCTCTCATGTCTAGTGTGGTCAGTTTTTATTGGGAAAGCAGAGGGGCTGTTAGAAGCACCAGGGATTTCACACAAAGGAAGCAATACAAAGAGAACAAGATACTTTTTTTTATACCAGTACATGGTATAGCAGGAACATATCAGGAATAGGAAATGTTGTGTTTATATATTCTTTAATTGTGGGGATCAGGGTCATATGTGGACTGTCTCGCCATAATGGAGAGGCAGTGTCTGAGTGGGACCGGCCCATAATGTTGGTGTGTTGTTTGCATGCCCAACTGGACAGTGGATGGGTAAAATACGCACCATTGGCAGGATTAACAGTGTCCTGTGATCCATAACCATCACATTAATAGGCAGGCAATTAACCACACTTTTCTTTGTCAGTGGACTGGACTCCAGTACAAAAAGAGGAGTGAATCTTCCCAATGGGGGTTGTCTAACCCTCCCACTCTATCCAAAACAAAAAAAAAGTTTTACCTAGAAATACAATATAACAATATAGACCAGAGGCTGATTTGAAAGAGTTAAAACCTTTCAGCAGCTTGTTTTTACCCTTTCAATGCCATGGGCAGTATTTCTTGCTTGACTGCAATGCATTTAGCCAAAGTGGTGAAATTTCAGCAAAATATCCTTATTTTCAGTGCAGAAAAAGCTCCAGCTTTCTCTTGTCCTTAATTACTGATTGGAATGTACATTAAAATGTAAAGGGTTAGTCCACTATTTCAGAAAAAAGGAAAAGGTAAACTAACACCATATATTCCCCCCCCCCCATTCCAGTCCCTGCTGTACTTACCTCCATGGGTGGTGAGCTGTCAGTGCCCATGCAGTCGATTCCCTGCTCTGCTTTCTGCAGTGCTTACAGGGCAGCAGTGGTGTAGTGCAGGTGGTCAGCTCCCAGGGCAGGGCAAATCATTTGTGCCCCCTAACCTGTGGACTTTTAGATACCCCACCCTGATCACACCGCCAGATAACCCCCTCCTTCCAACTCTGATCACACCCCCCAGATACCCCCCATTCTGATCACACCCCCAGCTACTCCCCCTCACTCTGATCACACCCCCAAGATTCTACCACCCTGATCACACCCCCCAGATACTCCACTCAGATCACACCCGCAGATACCCCCCCACACTCTGATCACACCTCCTAGATACTTGCACCCTGTTCATACCCCCAGATTCCTTCCCACTCTGATCACACCCCCAGATTCCCTCCGCCCAATTCTCATCACACCCCCAGATCTCCCCTACTCCATCACACCCCCGTATTCCCCACCAGATCCCTCCACTCTGATAACACCCCCAGATCCCCCCATCCCTCCACTCTGATCACACCCCCAGATTCCCTCCACTTTGATAACATCCCCAGATCGCCCCATCCCTCCACTCTGATTACACCCCCAGATTCCCTCCGCCCAATTCTCATCACACCCCCAGATCTCCCCTACTCCATCACACCCCCATATTTCCCACCAGATCCCTCCACTCTGATAACACCCCCAGATCCTCCCCATCCTTCCACTCTGATCACACCCCCAGATTCCCTCCACTTTGATAACATCCCCAGATCACCCCATCCCTCCACTCTGATCACACCCCCAGATTCCCTCCACTTTGATAGCATCCCCAGATCGCCCCATCCCTCCACTCTGATCACACCCCCAGATTCCCTCCACTTTGATCACACCCCCCAGATACCCCCCTTCCCCAATAACATACACAATCCCCCCACATCTCACCGGTCCTGCAGCATCAGGGACAAGAGGGTTAGCTGCTTCCCACACAGGAGAATACCTCCAGCAGGACTTCCAGTGGCAGTGGCAGCTGGGAGCCTCCTCCACCCAGTGGTGTATTCAGGTTTTGTGCTGCCCCAGGCAACACAAAATTTGCCCCCCCCCTCCCCAGAATGATCCTGACATTGGCCAACAACACCCCTGCCCCCCTCCCGAGAGAGCCTTCCACTACCATCTCCCCCATACACCAGCCACTCCCCTCCCAGTGAGACAGAGAAAGACAATCACCTTCACAGCTCTGGACATCCCAGGGAACGAGAGTCAAGCAGTCCGGAGCCTCTCTCAGATCCTATCTGGCCTCCAAGCCGCATGTGTTCCTTCTTCTGTCCCTTCTTCCAGGAGGGTGGTGCTGCCCCCCTGAAAAATGTCACCCTAGGCAAACGCCATGTTTGTTTTGTGGTAAATACGCCCCTGCCTCCACCCTAACCTCCTACTCCATCAGCGTGGTGCTCACTGCCTGCACACCTTCGGGATTCACGGCTGCCTGGGCTGCCTTATGGTGGTGCTAGGGCCGGTGCAAGGAATTTTGTCTATACAGGAGAAGGATACAATCACATGGTAGCACTTTAATGCATTTAGGCATCTAGATGTGGTGAAGAAAACTTGGTAAAGTTCAAATTGAGCATCAAAATGGGGAAGAAAGGGGATTTAAGTGACTTTGAACATGGCATGGTGTTGGTGCCAGATGGACTGGCCTGAGTATTTCAAAAACTGCTGATCTACTGGGATTTTCACGCACAACCATCTCTAGGGTTTACAAAGAATGGTCCGAAAAAGAGACAATATCCAGTGAGTGGCAGTTGTGAGGATGAAAATGCTTTGTAGATGTCAGAAGTCAGAGGAGAATGGGCAGACTGGTTCAAGATGATAGAAAGGCAACAGTAACTCAAATGACCACTTGTTACAACCAAGGTATGCAGAATACCATCTCTGAACGCACAACCAGGGATGTCTTAATGCATGGGCACCACTGGGCATTGCCCAGGAGCCCCATGTGCCTAGGGACCCCATGATAATTTTGCATTACATCATACTTGCCAACTGGGACAGTCACACTTTTACTAAGCTTTCCTGGGATGGCCCAGCAGCGTCTCAGAACCTGTACTGTACCTCTCTGCTTCCCCCCACCCAGTCCTGTGTCCTTTGTGTTGATTAGGCTTTGATTTATAGCATTTTCTTATGGATTAAAATCAATTTTATTGAAAGTACTAATAAATATATGTTTAATTCCATCAACAATTTATACTTTAATTCTTGAGAGAAGGTGCAATTGTACAAGGTTGGTAGGGGTCCCAGTGCGTTACTTTTCCCAGGGACCCATGATGCTATTAAGACGTCCCTGCACACAACACGTCAAACCTTGAAGCAGATAGGCTACAGAAGCAAAACACCACACCGGGTGCCACTCATGTCAGCAAAGAACAGGAAACAGAGGCTTCAATTCGCACAGGCTCACCAAAATTGGACCATAGAAAATTGGAAAAACTTTGCCTGGTCTAATGAATCTCGATTTCAGCTGCGACATTGCAATGGTAGGGTCAGAATTTGGCGTAATCCATGGAAAGCATGGATTTATCCTGCCTTGTATCAATGGTTCAGGCTGGTGGTGTTGGTGTGGGGTATATTTTCTTGGAACAATTTGGGCCCCTTAGTACCAACTAAGCATTGTTCAAATGCCACAGCATACCTGAGTATTGTTGCTCCCCGTGTCCATCCCTTTATGATTACAGTGTACCCATCTTCTCTTGGCTACATCCAGCAGGATAATGCAAAATGTCACAAAGCTCAAGTCATCTCAAACTTGTTTCTTATGAGTTCACTGTACTTCAATGGCCTCCACAGTCACCAGATCACCATCCAATAGAGCACCTTAGGGATGTGGTGGAACGGGAGAATCACATCATGGATGTGCAGCCGACAAATCTGCAGCAACTGTGTGATGCTATCATGTCAATATGGACCAAAATCTCTGAGGAATGTTTCCAACACCTTGTTGAATCTATGCTACAAAGAATTAAGGCAGTCCTGAAGGCAAAATGGGGTCCAACCCGGTACTAGCAAGGTGTACCTAATAAAGTGGTCGGTGAATGTATATACTCACAGAGAAAAGATGGCTCTTTCACACAATACATTGACTGTACTGTAATCAAACCCCCAGTGGCCTTAACCCCGTCCAGCTCACCAATGACGATGGTGTTGTCTAGCTGCTGGAGCTGCCCTATGAGCTGGGCTCGGGCCTGGTAGATGGGCAGACTCCACAGCTGCTGATCCATGGGCATCGGCTGTTTCCTGGGCCCAAGCTGCATGACTGTATCGTGTATGGTTGATGGAGGGGGCTCATTGCAGAGGATGTAGTCTGTGCTACATACAGTGAAGGGGCGGACTGACCATTTGGAAATGGGTCTGGGGTCAGTAGGGGGCCCATGAGATGCCCCTGGTACCTTTTTTATAGGATTTTTTGAGTTTGGGCAAGGACACAGGGGCCCTATGATCCCCTATTGCCCGGCGGCCCCATGAGTTGTCAGTCTGCCCCTGATACAGTGTATTCATGTTCCTCTCCTACAATCAGTGGTATAGCATGGGGCTGGCACTGGCCCTGTCTGCACCCCGCTAAATGTGGCGCTCGGGGCGACCACACCATGCTACACCACTGCAGGGCAGATCAGAGTAATTCTCTGTGCTGGAACTGACCAATCATAATCCCTCTGATCTGTCCTGGAAGCTCTACAGGAAAAGAGAGAGAAGAGCAGAAATTTAAAATCCTCGGACCACTTCATTGGTTGCATGGGCACTGACAGCTCAGCATCCCCAGTGTGGGGGGGGGGTTGATGGGAAGGGTGTATGGCATGGGTGTCCAACTGGCGACCCTCCAGCTGTTGCCAAACTACATGTCCCATGAGGCAATGCAAGACTGACAGTTACAAGCATGACTCCAAAAAGCAGGGGCATGATGGGACTTGTAGTTTCACAACAGCTGGAGGGCCACCAGTTTGACACCCTGGTGTATGGTGTTCACCTTTTCATTTTTTCTGAACTTACACTCAAAATGCAAAACCAATAAAACGTTACAAATGGTCTGACATTATCATCTTGCAGTGATGAGGTTAAAAAAGCATCTGATTTTTATTTATCTCCATCATCCCCTGTGAGCAAGCGCTGCGCAGGGTGTCAGGGTGCCTGAACACACAGCATGAACACATCCTAACTGTATCGTTTGTAATCAAGAAGCTGTGTAAATATATTTTTAAAAATATGCATGTATTTTTATGGTCATGTCAGCCGCCTAAACCTCATCTAAATATCACGCATTAAAAATACATTTGCCAAGCGTGTGTTATCTTAACGGTACGATGAAATATGCAGTTTTAATCACGCAGTGCACCGCATTGATTTTCAGTTCACAGCACTCCACTTAGATGGTGAAAAATTAATGTATTGTGGAACCGAGAGCTGCTGAGACTGTGTGCTACGACCAATAACGGCACATAAATACAGCAGAGAGCAAGAGAGGTACTGTGGCCAGTTTCTCATTCAAAATGTATACATAGCAATAAATACTGTCACTGCCTCTGCTTTTTGTATTAAAGGGAAATCTTTATAAGCTTGAATATACCACTTTGAAAAAGTAAAAAATTATTATAACTATATATTTTTAGGATCATATGAGGCCTTGACCAGGGGATTAAAGATGGCTTGTAAAGTCCCACTAAACCAACACCTACCCCCCATCCTTAACCTAAGTAACCACACTGACAACAAATGGAGTTATTGGCCCAAAACGGCCTTTTATTACAACCATCAATAAATAACATTTTAAATAACAGAAAAACACAGTATAAAATTAATTTTTTTCAAGGTCCCAATAGGCATCAAGAAAATTAATACCTGCGTCCTGCTTAACTAGGCCCCCAGCCGCAACATTACCGACTCGGAGACACCACCGCAGATACCCCCACCAAAACAACTGGAAGCCGTTCTTCAGACGGGTTCCTACAAAGTGCCTTTTCTTGTGCCCACATTAACCAACGAGGACCTTGCACCCCGCCGGACGTCCCCCAGCACCAATATGGCACAACCACCACCAAGACAAAAAAATAAAACAACGAGCGGGCGGGAGGGAAGTTTGCCTTGTGAAAACTCTCTTCAGACTGAAGACCCCCTGCCACACCCTGTCGGACCACCCCTCGGAGCTCCCCCCACTCCTTCCTTAAAACTATATAGACTTCCCCTTATGCTAATGGGACTCTGCCTTTCCCAACCCCCTTTATCCCCTGTCATGCCGGCCCTTCGTTCAGGTCTTCTTTCTTCTTACTCTGGGCCTTCCTTCATTTGGTGCTCTGCTGCTATTTATTAACGAATGTCTTATTTTTTTAATACTGCAATTGTGTCTGATAATTACAATATTACACAGATGAACCTCCTCCCTTTGGTATGTATTGATATCTGCAGCCCGAAGGCTGATTTTGTCATTGAAGCATCCAGCCGGTATGTGATCACTATGTCATAGCTGACAAAGTGATCACCTGATCCAGAGCCACTTTGGTTTCTAGATTTCAGTGGGGGCTGAAGCTGTCAGTAACTGTGGCTGTTAGCTCTTGAAGAGAGAACATTTATTAACATCTCCTCAGCAAGAGGCACCATGCTAGAGGATTTTAATTTACGGATTTTCTTTTCAGAAGGGGGTAAAGAACTCTACCTCTCTTTTTTGGGGGACTCCAGTAGCAAAATATTAGTGGAATTCCTCATGCAGCCCAAAATATCATTCCAGTGCTCACCCCCAAAAGGTCCTGCTGAGTGGTCCCAAGGTTCTTTCCCAAGCTGTGTATCTGCAGCCAGGCACACAGTCTTAGTCACATTTATGGTTCAAAGATTTGTCAAGGGGTCTCCATTTTTGATGCTTTATTGAAAAGAAAACTTGGATGGGTGTAGGGTAACTGTGGAATACTCCTGTAGGGCAAAGTTGTAACTTGGGTACACTTGTCTCCTTCACAAAGCTTCCTAGCTCAATCCTTGTGACAGCAAATATTGGAATGAGCCTACAATGGGACACTATGAGCAATGTCCACTTTTAAAGGCTAACTACATATTTTGTAACATATAACACCCATATTCATAACATGTCCACTCCTCCCTGCTCCCTATTGTGACAGCTAGCGGGGGGGTCACAGTTTTTAAAAAACAGTATTCTGTAACTGAGAACACTACAAGTTCCGACAGCCTTTGCGTACATCCTGTACAGGCAAGCAGATATACTGACAGGTCTGCAGTAGACCTGCATGGCACCAGCGATCCGCTGATCTCTGGTGCAATGCTTTAGAGCAGTGTTTCTCAATCGTGTTTCAATGGAACCCTAGGTTTATACGTGAGAGGTCCCCAGGTGTTCTGCCACAAATCAACATTGTGGCGCATGTATAGCACCCAATGTTGTTTGCAGCAGTGTTCTTAATGCGCGCTGACAGTCAGTAATGTCAGCGCTCATTGCTACCCAAATCCTCCTCCTTAGTTCCGGCTCCTGTGAACTCAGAGGGAGGTGCCAGGAGTACTGCACAGAGCAGGAGCTGAAGGGGGAGATGTCACTTTCTATGGCAGCGCTGATGACAAGACGGTGGGAAGGAGCACAAGGAGTGAGCCTGTGGCTGGAATGCTAGGTGAGATCTCTTGATGACTCTGTGTAGTGGTGCCCGCAGAATACAGGGAAGGGGGTGCAGAGGAGGGCAGAGAGATGGAGCACTGTGTGTGGGTAGGGCAGCAGTAAATACAGACTGGCGGTTGAGCAGAGAGAAGGAGCACATGGCTAAAACAGGAGGTGACATCCAGTGTTTGGCAGCAGTGATGCAGACTGCAGAGAAGGGGAGCACACAGTTGGAAGAGACTGAATGTAGCAGAAGGTGAGATCAGGGCTGTGGATAAGGGGGTACCACCAGTCCTCCTGTATGGAGCCAGGCCTGCAGGGGGGCCCAGACAGCTGGGTGAATTGGATGTGGGTAGGAAGGGTGAGTGGGACAATTACTGGAACCAATTCCCTGTACGGCTCCTTCTCCTTCCCCCCCCCCAGCTAGCTTTAAGCTGCTGCAGAGAGTTACATACAGGGGATAGGTTCCAGTAATTTACCAGCCCTTCCATTCATGAATGAACACAATGAGTGATCGGTAGCGATCACTCACTGTGTTCATTCATAACTGAAGCCTGGTAAACTGTGTTTTTTTCATGGGGATGGGGGGCCCTGTCGGGTTGGCTGTACGGCGACCCATGGTTTCTAACAGCAGCCCTAGGTGAGATCATATTAGCTCTATGTTATGCCATAACTGTACATAACACTATTATGATCTCATCTCCTGCTACATTCAGTCTCATCCAGCTATGTGCCCCTGCAGTCTTCATTCAGCACTGCCATACACAGGCTGTCACCCCCTGCTACATTATTCCATGTGCTCCCACTCTTTGCACTCCATTCAATGCCACCCTCTGAGTTCACAGGAACCACAGCTACAAAGGAGGCAACAGGTATCAATGCACACTCTCAGTGCAAAATAACATTGGATGGATATACATCTGCCACAATATGGATCTGCAGTGGAACCCCATGTGAGAAACCCTGTGTTATGGATTTGCAGAGCTGTGCAGGGAAGCATACTGTTATTTACTGCACTTTTCCCCACAGGTCCTCTTCTGTCTGTCTCAGGCTGTTAAATGTAATATCACCTGAGATGGATGAGAGGAGGGCTAGTGGGGATCAAGGAGAAAAGGCATGTAACAACAACAGCTTCCCTGCGCTGCTCTGCATTTGTTTGTTAATTGTTGTTATATCTACAGCTCGCTGATCAGATCCAATGTTCTGTGAGCTGCAGATCTGAAAATGTTTTCTGGGGTTCCCCAAATCTCAAACTTTTTGCCAAGGGTTCCTCCAAGGTAAAAAGGTTGAGAAACACTGCTTTAGAGGCTCAAGAAACAATAATAAATGCACATTTAGAATCTAGATTTGACTCTAACACAACTACTTTCCATAACCATCCAGAAGGCAGGGGGAAGTAGTCAAACCCACAGCCTGTGAAACTCCAAAGTAGATTAATCACAAGCAGGTCCACTGATTACAGAGGTGCTAAAGAACTAAATTGACCTAACCTAGCACCTGTCAAGGAGGGTGCTACATCATCACTAGAATTCCAAATACTGCCTAACTGCAGTGGCTATCATAAAGCAAAATAAGTATGCCAGGGACCAGTACATGAAACAATTTGATAGTGACACCTTCATTATGGTCTTGTGAGACGGCACAGAAACACCAAAACAGCAGCAGGGAGCTCACTCCATTGGAACCTCCAAGAAACAGAAGATCCCAGCTGACCTGGTCACTGAAAACATGGGTACCCACCTAGAACTGTAATATAATTTTTGGGTAGAATTCACCAATTAGAAAACTGCAAGGAATGGTAACAAAATAAAAGGCACTGCGACCTGTTTGCTTGCTTTTGGCACCACTCAAAGTAGAGGTGAAAACATATACATATCCTAGAACACGGGGTGCAGGCTTGTACTAATACCAAACCAGGCATCTGATAAATGTAAACAGCTACTCCACACCAACCCAGGTGACAAAAATGTCATATGGCTAAGCGGGGCAAAATGCATCAGGGTGTATGGTGTGGTAGAGACATGTAGGCTGAGGCCACTCTTTATCTTTTATTCATCTGGGCTGGTTGAGAGTAGCAATGATCCTTTCCTCTTTGGATATAAAAGTCACTCACTGATAGGCAGTAGGACCTTTTGTGGACCACACAATACACAAATATGTAGCATATAAACACCAGCTCAAAGTCGCCAGCACCCCTTCTTTGGTTCCTAGATGGCTAAGAGCCTGATGGACATCAGCATCAAGCATCACTGATTTCTGGGTTATTTAGATAATTAAAATAGAGTTACAGCCAAAACGTATTTTAGCTTTGGATAGAACAAGAAAGGGTTAAAAACCCTTTGGTTTTTTTTTATTGTTTTCTTTATTTCTGTTGGGGAGATTTGTGCTATTTGTCCTACAGACCATTTTCATCAAAAAAGAAATTAAAAGTGGAAGTCCGGTCTAAAATTAAGCTTAAACCTGCTTCCACCCTCTTTCTAAGCCCAATACTAACTAACATGTAAAGGAAAGATGTGTATACTTACCTATTCTAAGGGTGCCCCTCTTTGGTCACATGATCTCCCCAGCAGCCAGCTTAAGGGGGGAGGAGAGAGCAGCGACAATGGTGGCAGTGCCTGGGCTGTGATGTCAACCATAGGCTACTATGGGGCATCCTTTGTCTGCTGTCCCTCTTCTAAACTGAAGACGGTGCTGGGAGCCAACCATATGACCAAACTGGAGCACCCTTAGATTAGGTAAGTATAAGCATCTTTCCTTTACAGGCTATTTAGCATAAGACTTAAAATGGGGGTGGGTGCAGGTTTTAGCCTAGATAGGTTTAGAGTGGAGCAGGAATAGAGGAGAAATCTTCCAATGTGGATATTTTTTTAAATGTTAGATAGGAAATTTCTCCACATATTGGGAAAATGTCCACTTCATGTATCTCTGAGACAGGAATTGTAGAGAAATCTACTCTTTGTAGACAAAGACAGTATTAAAAAAACCCGAAAAACATTCTGACCCTTTACACAATATACAAAAAAAAAAAGTTTGGTCTGTCTAACATAAACTTCGACATGATCATCATTTGAATAGTTCTCCCTCCTTCCCAAGTCTCCTTTTTGGGAAAATCATGGCTGCCTCAAGCAACTGTGTTTTTCAAGGATTGGTCCTCCTAATGGCTTTCCTCAGTGCGCACTATGAGTTGTGAATTCTACTGGTTCAAATATTTTATTATTTTACAGGGGGAGGGAAACATAGGCATAGGACATTCCATAGACATAAGTATATGAAAAATTAGTGAAAGCAGGTATGGTATCCATATAAAGGTGGGGAGAAAAGTACAGATACATAAAATGCAGCGACTTGGATGGTTGGGGGAAGGCAAAACTGTATGTTGACATATATAATTAAAGTACATTGTGGATATGGAGGTGTACTCCCCAGGATCACATAAAGGTTTCGAGAAAAGAGAAGAAAAAATAATTGTGGGGGGGGGGGAATAGGAAGGATTAGAGAAGGAATGGAGGAATGGGGAAAGCACATGTGACTCCTAGGGAAGTGTAGAGGGGTTTGAGACATATTATAACAAAGATCGGCTTAATGAAGAGTCAGGGCAGTGAGTTTGGATATATCAGGGAAGGAGAAGTGAATCGTCGGGAGGAGTTCTGAACTCTTCTACTGAGAAACCACTCACAATTGCAGCAGTGATGAGGATTTATCCTTTTTTTACATACTGAATTTTTCTCTTTCCTACCAATGTGATCAAATGTGTCTCGCATACTCGAGGATCTTTCATCAACTAATTAGAATATGTCACTGAATTGCCTGCTGGGAGAGCCTAACCATCTCAAACGTGCCATTTCATGGACAAAAACTTCCTTCAGATCAAATATTGACCTATGCTCAACATGTCTTTCAAGATAGAGTAAACATTTCCTAACCATATCTACTACTAACATCTTTAATTCCCTTAAAAGAACCAAGGAACATGATCACGTCTCTACTTTCTGAGAGAGGGTGCTACTTTTGGATCATGGTGCCTGCATCTCCTCACACAGATCTTACCTTGTGGGCCTTGGCCAATCTTACCAATGTCCCCTGTGTGGGCAGGACTTGACAGATCTATATCATGTGTTCTTGGCCTCCTCTAGGATATAACATCTTTGTAGAACATTTTTGTGATCAGTTAGTGAACTCCCGCTCAACTTGTGGTGGGTGCTTTCGGCATTTTGCTAATACACAGGACCAAAATGACTGTCTATAATATCCCTTGTGTTGAAAAAAAGCGACTCTTTACAAATACAGGTGAAACTCGAAAAATTTGAATATCGTGCAAAAGTTCATTTATTTCAGTAATACAGCTTAAAAGGTGAAACTAATATATGAGATAGACTCATTACATGCAAAGCAAGATAGTTCGAGCCGTGATTTGTCATAATTGTGATGATTATGGCTTACAGCTCATAAAAACCCCAAATCCACAATCGCAGAAAATTAGAAGATTGTGAAAAGGTGCAATATTCTCGGCTCAAAGTGTCCCACTATAATCAGCTAATTAAGCCATAACACCTGCAAAGGGTTCCTGAGCCTTTAAATGGTCTCTCAGTCTGGTTCAGTAGGAATCACAATCATGGGAAAGACTGCTGGCCTGACAGTTGTGCAGAAAACCATCATTGACACCCTCCATAAGGAGGGAAAGCCTCAAAAGGTAATTGCAAAAGAAGTTGGATGTTCCCAAAGTGCTGTATCAAAGCACAATAATAGAAAGTTATGTGGAAGGGAAAAGTGTGGAAGAAAAAGGTGCACAAGCAGCAGGGATGACCGCAGCCTGGAGAGGATTGTCAGGAAAAGACCATTCAAAAGTGTTGGGGACTTTCACAAGGAGTGGACTGAGTCTGGAGTCAGTGCATTAAGAGCCACCACACACAGCCGGATCCTGGACATGGGCTTCAAATGTCGTATTCCTCTTGTCAAGCTGCTCCTGAACAACAAACAACGTCAGAAGCGTCTTACCTGGGCTAAAGAAAAACAGACCTGGTCTGTTGCTCAGTGGTCCAAAGTCCTCTTTTCTGATGAGAACAACTTTTGCATCTCATTTGGAAACCAAGGACCCAGAGTATGGAGGAAGAATGGAGAGGCACACACTGCAAGATGCTTGAAGTCCAGTGTGAAGTTTCCACAGTCTGTGTTGATTTGGGGAGCCATGTCATCTGCTGGTGTTGGTCCACTGTGCTTCATTAAGTCCAGGGTCAACGCAGCCGTCTACCAGGAGATTTTGGAGCACTTCATGCTTCCTTCCGCAGACAAGCTTTATGGGGATGCTGACTTCATTTTCCAGCAGGACTTGGCACCTGCCCACACTGCCAAAAGCACCAAAACCTGGTTCAATGACCGTGGGATTACTGTGCTTGATTGGCCAGCAAACTCGCCTGACCTGCATTGCCAAGAGAAAGATGTGAGACATGAGACTGAACAATGCAGAAGAGCTGAAGGCCGCTATTGAAGCATCCTGGTCTTCCATAACACCTCAGCAGTGCCACAGGCTGATAGCTTCCATGCCACGCTGCATTGAGGCAGTAATTGCTGCAAAAGGGGCCCAAACCAAGTACTGAGTACATATGCATGCTTCTACTTTTCAGAGGTCCAATATTGTTCTATGTACAATCCTTGTTTTATTGATTGCATGTAATATTCTCATTTTCTGAGATTGTGGATTTGGGGTTTTCATGAGCTGTAAGCCATAATCATCACAATTATGACAAATCACGGCTTGAACTATCTTGCTTTGCATGTAATGAGTCTATCTCATATATTAGTTTCACCTTTTAAGTTGCATTACTGAAATAAATGAACCTTTGCACGGTTTTCTAATTTTTCGAGTCTTACCTGTAGGTTTACCAAATCATCTACCCTAAACTTTTTTGAGGACAAGCCAATGCCTATATTTCAAACAGGCTGGGCAGAAACAACTTTATTAAAGGAAGCACATACACAGACATTTTCTGAAGCATGAGAATGGTTTACTGATATTTTACAAATTTTGAACAAGCAAAGCTTTACTCTGACCTCTTAGGACTCTTTCCAATGACACCCCCCCCCGATCCCCTGTTAATGCTCTATTAAGATGATCTTAATGAAGATATTCTTGTTTTCTGCTTCTTGCACATGTGTCCCACTCAGGGGCGGACTGACAACTCATGGGGCCCCCGGGCAATAGGGGATCATGGGGCCCCTGTGTCCTTGCCCAAACTCAAAAAAGCCTATGAAAAAGGTACCAGGGGCATCTCATGTGGCCCCCTACTGACCCCGGGCCCTCGGGCAGTGCCCGAGTTTCCAAATGGTCAGTCCACCCCTGGTCCCACTAATTTTTCCATGTATCATTTTCCTTCATAGGCTTGTTTCTGTTACAATTAATAAAATGTGAAAACCGCACAATTACGCGCAAAAATTACCAAAAGCAACAAGAGGCATCACTAGTTTCTTAAGAGATCGCCACTACAGAGTCCAAAGTAGCCAACAACACCACCAATTCTGGACACCAGAGTGCAGGAGGAGCCTTCATGAATTATGGTGAGAGGCAGCTGGCCACAACCCCCTACACTTCTCTTAAAGGGACAGCAACACTCTAACTTAGGACATAGTTTGGAAATGTACTACTTGTACCATGGGACACAAACCGACCTGAGTGTTCTAATACAGGACTCTGGGCGCCAGCAGTTAATTCTTATTGGCACCCTCAAGAGGGCCTTCTTAAATTAGCTCTCTTGAGTATTTGTGCCACTAAAGGGAAACGCCATTTTTCCCCCTCCCCAAAATTCCTGGGGATGTACGTTTTAAAAACAAAATAGGTAAGTAGCTCTAATATATTATATATCTCAATTAACTCTACTGCAGGAAATTCTGTCCTTGGAAAACAAAAATGAAGGCAGCATGGCTGCAGTTTTGTTAGTTGCCACTTTTGCACTTCCCAAACTTTGCAAAGACACTTGGGAGCTCGCCAAGTAATTACAATCATCTATCGATTGAGTCCTGCTGGCATTACACCAGATTATAAGAGTGTTCAGGTGAGTGCTCCATCTTGTCTTTGGGCACACCGAAGTGTAGTACTGCTGTAATTGTCTACTTAGCCCCCTCGACAGCACAATAAAACAGGTGTGTCCTCCTTCTTATAATAGAGCCTGATTTTCACCTCTTGCTGAAAACTGATGTCTGTTCTTCCTACCCAATTAAGCTGTTGCAGCACGACTTCAAAAACTCCAATTGTTGTCTATTAAAATTGACTGCGTTAAAAAAACCCCCAAAAAACAATAAACATAAGAAAACTTAATAATAATTAACATGAGCTGACCTTGTCTATTGAACTTGTGGTTATTTAGGGAGCTAGGATGCAGAAACATAATTAAAATGTCACATATTAATGAAAATGACAATAAAAAAAATAACAAAAAACACGCTCTCTGCTAACATTGTGGAGTTACTTGGGAAACGCAATGCCCTGGCAATCCCACTGGAAACTGCTGAGTGGTTTTATTACACTTTTCTGGGTATTATTTGAATTAAAGTCCACATTAAAAATAATTGGCAGGTTAATTCCTGACTGGCTTTTCAGCGTGCCTACAAGTGGTTTATTTATATAGCGTAAGGGTCCGCGGATCAGTCCTCAGGGGGGCCGCTGACAGGCCAGAGTTTGGAGCGAAGTCTAATTAGCAACAAATTGACCAATTAACTTTGTGCTGTGTATCGCTGAGCAAAACGTTTAGTTGTTCACAGGCTGGAAAACAGACTTTGTCAGAGACCCTCGGGGGAATGAGCACTGCGCTGCTCTGGGTTCCACTCTGCTGCTGTGGCTACGGACCTGTATTACACGACAAACTTTGACGGTAATTGAAAGAGTCCTCCTACATTCTGTCAACTCAGTTCTAACAATATAGGGAGAAAAGGAACCTTATAATAAAGTTATACCCAGGAAACAAAGAAAGATGTTACGCAGCAAGCATGCTTAAACCTTGGCAGCGCCCCTCACCCCCATGACCAGCTGTAAGAGCCCGATAAAATTTTGAAACCTTCAAGCTTGGTTCACACTGAAGGGACATGTGCATTGGTATGTGCATTACAGCAACCTGTAAAAACATGTGTTTTGCACATTGGTGCGCTGTGGTGATGTTCATTCTTAATGGCAACCCAAGACAACTTGCCAATGGGCATACATTGCAGCACACTAGTAATGGTTTGCCCCTTTTTTGAGGAGTTAACACAATGTGTGGCCACTCACCAATGGTCCGCAACAGTGCGAGCCCAGCTTCAGATATGGCCCGCTATACACCTGCACATTTACACCTCCCTACTTCCATACTTACTGCTTGAGTGACCTATTGCAAATGGACAGCAAGGAGCATGGCACGCCTTATGCAAACACCAACTTTAAAGGGGTTGTAAACCTCAGACATGAAATATGAAGAAAGCATATCCCACTATAGTGTGTACTTGTCCCAATTCAGAACACTAATGCAGGCTGTACATGGGTCAAATTCCAAACACATTTTCTTTCGAAATTTTGAGCGTTTTGTAATCTGATGGTGCCACCATTGATTTCGAAATTCAACCAACCAAGCCTTCACCTCATGCATAGTGGCTAAATAGTTAACACTTCCGCCTGGCAGTACTAGGGTTGTCAGTTCAAATCCCAACCACAGCACCACCTGCCTGGAGTTTGCATGTTCTCCCTGCGCCTGCATAGGTTTCCTCCAGGTACACCAGTTTCCTCCGACACTCCAAAGGCATGCTGGTAGGTTAATTGGATCCTGTCTAAATTGGCCCTAGTATGTGTATGTATGAATGTAAGTTGGGGACCTTAGATTGTACCCCCCTTGAGGGTTAGGGACTGATGTGAATGTACAATATATATGTAAAGCGCTGCTTAAATTGCCGGTGCTATATAAGTACCTGAAATAAATAAAATATTGCTACAGAAAATAGTTTTCGTGGTTGGAAATCTACTTTTCTTTCCAGGTCACAGCTCACGCTCATTTCTTTTTTGAATATATTTCTTGCACGAATCTCCCATCATTGATTCGAAATTCATTTGTTTTTCAAAAAATTTTCAAGATGCCCGGTCACTCAAATTTGATGACTGCACAAAAATCAGCTGTTGCTGCGGCCTACTAATGGTGTGAAGTTCAAAAGAAAATTCTTAATTACAATTTTCAAAAGAAAATTTTTGGGGAATTCGACCCATGTGAGCCTGGCTTAAGGGGTAGATTTACAAAAACTGGAGCACCCAGTATCTGGCGCAGCTGTATATGGTAGACAATCAGCTTCTAACCTCAGCTTGTTCAAGTAAGTTTTGGCAATAAAACCTGGAAGCTGATTGGTTTCTATGCAGAACTACACCAGATTTTGCACTCACTAGTTTTACTAATGAACCCCTAAGTATCTCCCCACCCCCTGCTTTCTGGAAGCTCAGTCTCTGAATGGATGTAGAGAAGAGAAGACTGCTGATAAACAGGTACAACTTATGTAGAAGGATTTGTTTCACCTCTGTGTATCCATCTGGAGGCCAGCCACTTCACTGTTAAGGCTCTTCAACCACTTTAAGAACGATTTTTACTGGCTAGTTATAGGAGCTGTTGCTAATTTTATAAGGCTGGTATTTTTCCAACAAGAGTCGGCAACCTAAGCCATTGCAACTGCCCCAACCGCCCCCTTAACCCAACACACTGGCTGGATGGGGTTGTACACATGCTGCATCCATGGTAAAAATGAATCCCCCCATTTAAGTGAATGGGGCCTCACCACAACTGTCCTGTAACAGTATTCAATGCAGACTTTTGAGAGTTAAAATAGGTGGTGAGGAGATGACATATCACCTGTGGATTACTTTTCAGATGGGCAGCAACAGCTGCTGCTGGTGTAAATGAACCCTAACTGTGAATGTGTTTTTGGTTTGGGAAAAATCATACATATTTTAAGGCACATGTTCTAGGCTTAAAGGATATCTCCATTTTTACAGCTTTTTTTTTTTTTAAATTAAACTAAAAACAAGGATATACTCACCTGCTCTGTGTAATGGTATAGCACAGAGCGGTCCCTTACTTCCTCTACTGGGGTCTCCAGACAGTGCTGTCCGCTCCTCCTTTCCTGTGGGTGCTCCCTCAGCAAGCCTGACTACAGAGACATTTTGTAGGGGAATAGTACTGGGCACTGATTGACCTCCACCGACTATTCACAACACACTTTATTCTTTAATCATGTTCAGCCCTGAAGACAAAGAGAGGAACCACAGCATTCACTTTTCAAGACCTCATACACACGTGGTTCCAGGCCCAGTCCATAGGAAGATTCCATTCTGCAGAGGGCCTTAAGTTAGAAACCAGGCGCCAAGTGCCAAGCTACCCCTACCTACGAGACCTCCACCGTTCCCTCTTCCAAACTGGCTGCTTCTCCTTCTTATCATTCTTCACTCATAATCTCAAAGGTTAACTAGTTTTGTACTTTTAATTCCCCATTTCTTCAATACACTCAAGTTCTCTCTTCCCATACATTATACAATTTTCTTTTTCAATTTCCTTTAGATTTACCGTCAACTACGTAGTGTAAGGGCCTACCTGATTGCATACAAATTGAAAATAACATGTTATATTGTTTTGGTAAATCTAAAGGAAAATTGTACAATGTATGGCGAGCCTAACTCAGACCAGATTACTCACTTAACCAGCAATTTGCTTACTGAATAAAGTTGTATGTACTATCCCTTACATGTTCCACAAGTGTACATGTGATGCAACATCCAGCAATTACTTTATAGGTTCAGCCCTCCTCACTATTCATACTCTACCGGCTTTGGCTGTGCTATAGTGTGCTGTGGTTCATACCTTTCATAGCTTAGTCACATAGTTAGTTATAAAGTTATTCCTACACTCACAGTTGATCCAGAGGAAGGAAAAAAAACAGTAAAGCACGATCCAATTTTCTCCTGCAGAGGAAAAACTTCCGTCATGATTCCCCAAGAAGCAATCGGATATTCCCTGGATCAACTTTACCTATAAATGTTAGTATCCAGTTATATTCTGTGTATCTAAGAAACAATCCAGGACATTTTTAAAGCAATCCACTGAGCTGGTCAGAACCAAATCTTGAGGGAGTCTATTCCACATTTTCACAGCTCTTACTGTGAAGAAACCTTTCCATGTTTCTTTTCCTCCATACATATAGTGTGCCACCTCGTCCTCTGTGATGACCTCAGGGTGAATAACTCTACCAAGTTCACTATATGAACCACTGATGTATTTATACATGGTGATCCTATCCTCCATGTATTATACATGGAGATCATATCCCCCCTTATGTATTATACATGGTGATCATATCCCCCCTTATGTATTATACATGGTGATCATATCCCCCCTTATGTATTATACATGGAGATCATTTCCCCCTTATGTATTATACATGGAGATCATATCCCCCCTTATGTATTATACATGGAGATCATATCCCCCCTTATGTATTATACATGGAGATCATATCCCCCCTTATGTATTATACATGTTGATCATATCCCCTCTTATGTATTATACATGTTGATAATATCCCCCTTATGTATTATACATGGAGATCTTATCCCCCCTTATGTATTATACATGGTGATCATATCCCCCCTTATGTATTATACATGGAGAGCCCCCTTAAGTATTATACATGGAGAGCCCCCTTATGTATTATATATGGAGATCATATCCCCCCTTATGTATTATACATGGAGATCATATCCCCCCTTATGTATTATACATGGAGATCATATCCCCCCTTATGTATTATACATGGAGATCATATCCCCCCTTATGTATTATACATGGAGATCATATCCCCCCTTACGTATTATACATAGAGATCATATCCCCCTTACGTATTATACATGGTGATCATATCCCCCATTATGTATTATACATGGAGATCATATCCCCCCTTATGTATTATACATGGAGATCATATTCCCCCTTATGTATTATATATGGAGATCATATCCCCCCCTTATGTATTATACATGGTGATCATATCCCCCCTTATGTATTATACATGGTGATCATATCCCCCCTTATGTATTATACATGGTGATCATATCCCCCTTATGTATTATACATGTTGATCATATCCCCCCTTATGTATTATACATGGAGATCATATTCCCCCTTATGTATTATACATGGAGATCATATTCCCCCTTATGTATTATACATGGAGATCATATCCCCCCTTATGTATTATACATGGAGATCATATCCCCCCTTATGTATTATACATGGTGATCATATCCCCCCTTATGTATTATACATGGTGATCATATCCCCCCTTATGTATTATACATGGTGATCATATCCCCCTTATGTATTATACATGTTGATCATATCCCCCTTATGTATTATACATGGAGATCATATCCCCCCTTATGTATTATACATGGAGATCATATCCCCCCCCTTATGTATTATACATGGTGATCATATCCCCCTTATGTATTATACATGGAGATCTTATCCCCCCTTATGTATTATACATGGAGATCATATCCCCCCTTATGTATTATACATGGAGATCATATCCCCCTTAATGTATTATACATGTTGATCATATCCCCCTTATGTATTATACATGGAGATCATATCCCCCCTTATGTATTATACATGGAGATCATATCCCCCCCTTATGTATTATACATGGAGATCATATCCCCCCCTTATGTATTATACATGGTGATCATATCCCCCTTATGTATTATACATGGAGATCTTATCCCCCCTTATGTATTATACATGGAGATCATATCCCCCTTATGTATTATACATGGTGATCATATCCCCCCTTATGTATTATACATGGAGATCATATCCCCCTTATGTATTATACATGGAGATCATATCCCCCCTTATGTATTATACATGGTGATCATATCCCCCCTTATGTATTATACATGGAGATCATATCCCCCTTAATGTATTATACATGTTGATCATATCCCCCCTTATGAATTATACATGGTGATCATATCCCCCCTTATGTATTATACATGGAGATCATATCCCCCCCTTATGTATTATACATGGAGATCATATCCCCCCTTATGTATTATACATGGTGATCATATCCCCCCTTATGTATTATACATGGAGAGCCCCCTTAAGTATTATACATGCAGAGCCCCCTTATGTATTATATATGGAGATCATATCCCCCCTTATGTATTATACATGGAGATCATATCCCCCCTTATGTATTATACATGGAGATCATATCCCCCTTATGTATTATACATGGAGATCATATCCCCCTTATGTATTATACATGAAGATCATATCCCCCCTTATGTATTATACATGTTGATCATATCCCCCCTTATGTATTATACATGGTGATCATATCCCCCTTATGTATTATACATGGAGATCATATCCCCCCTTATCTATTATACATGGAGATCACATCCCCCTTATGTATTATACATGGAGATCATATCCCCCCTTATGTATTATACATGGAGATCATATCCCCCCTTATGTATTATACATTGTGATCATACCCCCCCTTATGTATTATACATGGTGATCATATCCCCCCTTAATCTCCTCTTCTCAAGAGAGAATAAATTCAGTTCCTCTAATCTTTCCTCATAGCTGATCTCCTCCATGCCTCTTATCAGTTTGGTTGCCCTTCTCTGTACTTTCTCCAGTTCCCCAATGTTCTTTTTGTGAATTGGTGCCCAAAACTGAACTGCATATTCCAGATGAGGTCTTACTAATGATTTGTTCCGGGGTAATATGATATCTCTCTTTGGAGTCTATACCTCTTTTAATACAGGAGAGGATTTTGCTCACTTTACAAACCGCAGCTTGGCATTACATGCCATTATTAAGCATGTGATCTACCAGAACCCCCAGATCCTTCTCCACCATTGACCCCCCAGTTGTACCTCCCTAGTATGTATGATGCATGCATATTCTTAGCCCCCAAGTGCAGAACCTTACATTTATCAACATTAAACCTCATTTAACCTCATAGTTGCCCAATTTCCCTGTGCACTGAGGTCGGCTTATAAGTTGGAGACATCCTGTAAGGATGTTATTCCACTGCACAGCTTGGTGTCATCTGCAAAGACTGAAATGGGATTTATAATATATTTCTAGACATTATAGGGTCTGATATTAAAAAGTAAGGGTCCCAACACTGAACCCTGGGGTACACCACTGACAACCAAAGACCATTCAGGGTATGGTCCCTTCACCAAAAAGTAGTATCAGTAGTTCAGTCCTTGGAACCCATCCTGGGTTCCTCCACCTCATATCTATGATACAAATTGTCCTCACTGTTCACCTCTCATACCAGACCATGAGGTCCTCTTGAATATATCACTTCAGAAGCAGGAAGTGACATATCACCTTGCTGAACCAGTCACGTACCTGGTACGCCATCGGTCTTCAAATGGTTGTACCGGGATGATGCCTGCAGCTGCAGGTATCACCCCAGTACCGTTTTTTAGAGCCAGCAGTTGGCTCTCTTCTAATTGCAATTGGCACGGCTAACTAGCTGCTAGATTTCTATTACAAGCAGCGGGAGGGGACATTCACCTTTCGTGGCCTGCTCAGGCTCTCCCGCATCCGCTGGCTGATTGGACAGCTGAACAAAGCCGGGATCAGCTTTGATCAGCTCTTCGCTATGGTAACCCAGAAGCGATGAACTGTCATCAATTCCGATTTACCTGGATGTCAACGGCGACATTTTTAAAACCCCAAAAGCATTTAAAAACACTGATCTTGGTGTTTTGAATTCTTTTAAGTGCAGAGGAGTATTTGGGGTCTTAAAGACCCCAGATCTCTCCATAAAGAGTACCTGTCACACGCCTATTGCTCTCACAAGGATATTTACATTCCTTGTGACAGCAATAAAAGCACTTAAAATTTTTATTTAAAGCAACCATGTAAAAAAAATCATATAAATTAATGATTTAAAAAAAAAAATTGAGCCCCGCTCATGTTCACGCACAAAGGTGAATGCACATGTCAGTCCTGTATACACGCAAGCAGCAGTCATCCCACACATGTGAGGTATCACCATGAACATCAGATCATGGGCAGTAATTCTAGCACTAGACCTCCTCTGTAAATCTAAGGCAGTAACCTGTAAAAGCTATTAAAGTGTCTACAATGGATAGTAAAATCTGTCGCCATTGTACGGGGCATGCGCCATTTTAAAGCTTGACATGTTTGGTATCTATTTAATTGGTGTAAAATCATCTTTTATATTTTACAAAAAACATTGGTTATGTATTGTGGGGTTTTTTTGCATCAAAATTTAAAAAAGTGTATTGTTTCCCAAAAAATTGTGCTTTGAAAACCACTACGCAAATACCATGTGACATAAATGCAGCACTACCCCCTTAGTTTTTTGGTCCCCCTATGGTCCTGCACAGCCAGGCAACGCTCATTCTTTTGCAGAGTTGCATTCCAGAGACAGTAAACAGTCCTTGAACTTTTTTTGGGGGGGGATTTTTTAGGGGTAATAAACTTGGATGGGGCTGAGAGATGCATGGGATGCCCAAGGAACTGTAAACTGAGGACAACTTCCTGGCAATTATGCACAAGTCTTTACACAGCAAACTCTTCTTGGAAAACTCCCCAACCTCTCCTGGTGTACCACCCCAGACCTCCTATTCTTTACCCAGCTGTCTGGAGGAATACCTGGGCAAGGGGATCCAGAGCCTGCCACTTTCAGATGAACAGTCCTGGGTAAGGAGCTAATCAGGTTTCCCACCAGAATGCTGTTTTCCCCTTAGCTGGCCTAGGATGTGTGGGATTATAACTCAGTCTCTTTCCTGAGAGCTGGTTTGGTAGGTGGCTGCCTTCAGGCCTTCTGCTGGGCTGGCTTCTTTCCTGGCTCCACAGGTAGTCCTCCCTCCAGGGACTGGAGAGACTGAGCGATCCTCCTGTCCAGGTCCCGGCCTATAGGTAGGCCTCTTCCCAGGCTCCTGCTTGTCTTCCTCTCTCATATCATTCACCTGAACTCTCCTGCTGCTGACCAGACTCAAAACATACCTAAAGGCTGTACCAACCCCATGCCAAGCCTCCTGCCTGTGGATTGGCCGGGATCCTCTGAGTTGGCAGATCAGCCCATCCTCACCCCTGCCCACCGAGTTGCAAATTGTAAAACCCACTAATTTATTCTATGTGCTTTTAAAAAATATATAATGTTTGAGGGTTCTAAGTCATTTTGTAGCCAAAAAAATAAAAACCTGATTGTTACATGTGACTGGAGTTTGCATGTTCTCTCTGGGCCTGCGTGAGTTTCCTCCGGTAATCCGTTCACTACTAAAAAAGACATGCCGGTAGGTTAATTGGCTCCTGCCTAAATTGGTGCTAGTATGTGTGAATGTGACTTAGGGACCTTAGATTGTAAGCTCCTCGAGGACAGGGACTGATGTGAATGTATATATGTATGTGTAAAGTGCACTATATAAGTACCTGTGATCAATAAAAATAAATGTGCACAAAAAGTGCCAGAAAAAGCATGCTCCGTAAGTGGATATGCAGGGAAAGGCACACCATAGCACCAAATGTTATCCCCTGCAACACCACACATTAACCTTTCATTTGTCAATCCATGTGACCGTGTATAGCTCATAGCAGGCCTGGACTGGCCATAGGGCACTCTGGGCATTTCCCTGGTGGACTGGCGTAGCCTGGATAAGAGGGGCAGCCGGGCGGCACATAGAGGAACTGATCACTCATTTCACACCTGCCGCCACATAGTGCCTGCTTCTCCTCCTCTCCCTACGCATTCAGTGGTGACAGGATAGGAAAGCACGGATCAGTTCCTCTACGTGCCGCTTGACTGCCCCTCCTATCCATCTCCTGCTCTAGGCTATATACAACCCCCCCCCTTCGTTGGCCGCCCCCCATCCCTCACAGAGCTGCTGGCCCCCCCCCCCCTTGTGGCTGCTGTAGGGGATCTGTCAGAATAGACTGTCCCCTGGGGCTCTGAGCTGAGAGAGTATCTCTCCCACAGCCCAGAGCCAATGCTGACAGTTCCCCCACCACCACAGATGGGAGAGGTGAGAGAGAGCTGGTCCTGCCCCTCCTCCTCCCGACCCCTTTCCTGTGCCTGTGCCGCCCACACTCCCCATCTTGTGCCCCCCCCCCGTTCTTCTTTCTCTCTTTCTGTCTCTTTTTATCTCTTTTTTTCTTTCTTTTTCTCTCTCTCTCTTTCTTTCTCTTTCTCTCTCTCTCCCCCCTCACCCCCCTCTCTCTCTTTCCTCCCTTCTCTCTTCTCAACCTCTTTCTTTTTATTCTTTCTTTTTCTTTCTCTCTCTTTCTCTCTCTCATTTTCTCTCTCTCCCCCTCCTCCCTTTCTCTCTCCTCGCTGTCTCTCTTTTCTTTTCTCTCTCTCTTTCTGACTCACAAACCCCCTCTCTCTCTCCCCCCTTTATCTCTCTTTTTTATCTCTCTTTTTCTCCCCCCTTTCTTCTTTCTCTCTATCCTCTCTTTCCCCCCTTTCTTTCTTTTTTATCTCTTTTTCTCTCTCTCTTTCTGTCTCTTTCTCTCGCTCTCTCCTTTTCTCTCTCTTTATCTATCTTTCTCTCTCTCTCTCTCTTTATCTCTCTCTCTCTCTCGCTCTCTTTCTTTCTTTCGCTCTCTCTCTCTTTTTCTCTCTCTCTCTTTCTTTTTCTCTCTCTTGCTCTCTCTCTCTCTTTTTCTCTCTCTTGCTCTCTCTCTCTCTCTCTCTTTTTCTTTTTCTCTCTCTTGCTCTCTCTCTCTTTCCCCTTTTCCTTTTCTCTCTCTTGCTTTCTCTCTCTTTTTTTCTCTTTCTTGCTCCCTCTCTATTTCTCTCTCTCTGTCTCACGCTCTCTCTTTCTTTCTTTTTTATCTCTTTTCTCTCTCTCTCTTTCTGTCTCTCTCTCTTTCTTTCTCTCTCTCTTTCTCTCTCTCTTGCTCTCTCTCTCTTTCTCTCTCTCTTGCCCTCTCTCTATTTCTCTCTCTGTCTCACGCTCTCTCTTTCTTTCTTTTTCTCTCTCTCTCTCTTTCTTTAAATAATATGTGTTTCGTTTTATAGGGACGAGGTGACAACCTTAACCTACTGCTCAGTCTAAAAAGCCTGGGCCTATTTTTTGTCCCAGTCCGGTCCTGCCAGCATGGTGCACCTGATAAGTAGTTGGCCATCATCTGGGCAGATTAATGTTTTTGGCCAATTATTGCTCCATATTACGTTCCGGTCTTCTCGTCAAGTTTGTTTTTCCCAGCAGTGACCTTATTTCTGAAGCCGGCTAGTCTGTGTGCTCAGGTAAGCGACCGTACGTGACGCTTCTTCATCCTTCAAATGTAAATAAGTCACAATGCTCTCCTATGTGCTTGAAAAGGTTACAGAGCGCTGAGTAAAGCATTTTGCTTAAAAGCTAGAAAGGCGACTTTGGTCCCAGCATGCACCGGCTTTTATTCCTTTCCCCGCGCATGTTTTTCATCTTTATTTTGCGGCCTTTCCCTTATCAGAGAAGCTGCACTTTCTCTGTCCTTCATCACACCGCTGATCCCAGAACGCAGGTCTCCTTGGTAACACATTTCCTGTCTGCATTACCCTTTAAATTATACAGATTTACCTAACCTCTACAGTGTCTCCCGCGCGCTCGGTTTTTACACGATAACTGCCTCCTGTTCGCACAATTTGCCGAAAGGTTCCCGGGGTTTCATTTGTACCCTTTTCACATTTTCGAAAGGAGGGAAAATAAAAAATATCACGGCTCAGGGGAAAAAAAATAAGACATTCCTGTTTATGGAAAAGTGACCCAAATTATAGACCTGAAAATTGCATATTTAAAAGCGGTAACTTGAGAAAAGAAGTAACAGAATAGCCCGTGACATGAAGTGTTCAAGACCTACGGAGGTCTAGATAGTGCAGCGGTGCCATTCGATGGAGACAGGTTCTGAATTATTTCAGCAATATAAAAGGAAATGTGAATTTTAAGTGTACCTGTCATGCTTGGCTAAATGAGATGTACCATTGAGAGTGCAGGACCAACATGACGAAGGTATTTGAAGGAAGACTTTAGACTTTTTGCTATGCATCTACTGTAACTGTGGCCATACAACTCAACAGAACATTGTCCCTTGACTGTACGTACGTTCAAGTGTTGCTCTAATGTATTTTTTTGGACAGCAAACACTTTTTCCTGGCACACCTCTCATGCAGGTTAAATTGCTGCCATCTTTCTGATTGTAGATGCAGTGCCAGGACGAGGTCATCCAGTGCCCAGGACGAGGATGCCAAATAGTGCCCTCACCTGAGTGGAATGTGGGGGACAATACTGGTGTGTGTGCATATCGCTGAGCTAAGCTGTGTGTACAGGGGTGTATTGACCACAAGGCAAACAAGGCAGATGCCTAGGGCGGCATTTTTCAGGGGGGCAGCACTGCCCCTTGGAAGTAGGGACGGAAGAAGGGACACACGCAGCATGGGGACCTGGTGGATTCTGAGAGAGGCTGAGGGTTTCATGACGGTGTGTATGCACAGCCCAACTCTCATTCCCGTGGATGTCCGAAGCTGTGAAGGTCAGTGTCTTTCTCTCTCTCGCCATTGGGGATGGTGGCTGGTGTATGGGGGGCAGTAGTAGTGGAAGGCTCAGGTGGAAGGCAGGGGTAATGTCAGGCTCTTTCTGCGGGGGGGGGGCAATTTTGTGTTGCCTGGGGCAGCACAAAACCTAAATGCACCACTGTGTGTGTAATCGTTGTGGCAAACACTAAAAAAGTGCCAATGGTTGTGGCACACCACAGCGAGCTGCAGAGTTTAAAAGGAATGCACATTCTGTCCCACAGTAAAATATGGGGCGACAGCGGTAAAGGGAAAAAAATGACCCGGCATCGGCCTGAGGAAAAATTGCCCCTGTGTTGGTGAAATTACTGGAAGGAAAAAAATTCCCCTTCATTGGTGATGTCACTGAAAGCAGAAATGCCTTTGTGTCGGTGGTGTCACTGGATGGAAAAAAAGCCCCTGTGTTGGTGGTGTCTCCGGAAGGAAAAAATGCCCTGCATTGGCAGTGTCACTGGATGTAAAAAAAAATCTCCCTTCATTGGTGGTGTCACTGGAGTAAAAAATGCCCTTACATTGGAGTGTCACTGGATGTAAAAAAGAAATCTCCCTTCATTGGTGGTGTCACTGGAGTAAAAAATGCCCTTACATTGGAGTGTCACTGGATGTAAAAAAGAAATCTCCCTTCATTGGTGGTGTCACTGGAGTAAAAAATGCCCTTACATTGGAGTGTCACTGGATGTAAAAAAGAAATCTCCCTTCATTGGTGGTGTCACTGGACTAAAAAATGCCCTTGCATTGGCAGTGTCATTGGGTGCATTTAACAAAACAAGCCCATTCCTAGAAGGCAACGCTAAGCCTAGACATCCTCAATGTAGCCTTAACCCCATGCTGCCTGGCACAGGGAGACAGAGCTTACCTGTCTGGCTGTCTCTTGGTCTGACCTGGAGGGACAGTAGTCTTCTCCTCTGGCCAGGTTAAAATGCTGTGGCAGAGAGAAGGGGCAGGCCAATGAAAGGAGCAGGCCAGAGGTGTTATAGTGCAGTATGGCTGTGTAGCTGTGCAGAAGGTGGAGCATCTGCATCAGCAATTGAGGTGCCTGAGAAAGAAGCATGTTCCCAATTGGTGCCCTGTCCTCTTCTGCCCACAGTATGCTGCTATTAGAGGGAGGCAAGAGAAGAACCCTCCCTTCAGTAGCCTTTGAGGCCCCTACTCTTGGTCTTGGTCCAGCCTGGAGGGACAGCGGTCTTCACTGTCAGGAGTGACATTAGAGGTACAACAGTCTTTACTGTCAGGAGTGACATGGAGGGACAGCAGTCTTCTCTGACAGAATTTACATTGGAGGGACAGCAGTCTTCTCTGACAGGAGTGACATTGCCCATCACTTCTGTTAGTAAGGCAGCTGGAGAATGGAGCAGCAGCAAGCTCCCAGCTTGCCCCTCTTACTCTACATAGCAACATTGCCCCTAGGGTACATGCACTACTGCCCCCCACCCCCCTTCCTTGCCCTCTGTAGATGTATGCACTTTGACACCAGTTGCAAGATTTACCTGCAGATCCCTCAATTAAATTTTGGATCTCCTGAAGACTATTTTGAGCATTAAACGGTCAGCTCTTGGGCTAAATTTTCTGGGCCAACCAATGCTGGACAAATCAGCAGTGGTTTCCAATGTACGCCGCTTGTGGATAATTTTCTTTACAGTGGAATAGTGTTTTCCAAATAAATGGAACTCCTGGGGAAAAACATTTTTGAGTGTGCAGGGCCCAGCTTAGTTACAGCACCTAATTCTTGGCTACTGCATTCAGAGGGCTACTGGGGATGCTAAAAGCCTTCATAATATTCTTCTGCTTACCACTGTCAGCTTTGATCTCCCAGCTTAGCTGTTCAGATTTCCACCCCTTGTACAGTGATAAGAGGTGATTGCTTTGTCTTCAATCCCTTGATTCAGAAAACAGAATACAAGGCTTTCTTGGCTTTCTTTGAATGGGCAAGGGGAGAGGAAGGGCAGGGTGGGGGGGATGGGTGAATGGCAGGATATCCAACTCATCCATTCTGAGAAAGCTTTGTATTCTGTGAATAGAATACAAGACATTTTCTGAGGAGGAAATGAAGAGCGAGTGACCCCCTATCACTGTACAAGCAGCGAAGCTCATAAGTGGTTGCATGCGATCAGTGGCGGTGGAGGCCCTTGATTTGTAAAGAGTGCAAATCTGACAGTTGCAGCTGGTCGCACACAATGTTTGAAAAAGTGACATTTATAACCGCCGGCAGGAATTTACTGATTCTTGCCAATGGCCACAGCTAAACTGCCGTGTCAATGCAGCCTTTGTAACAGATTGGTTGTAAGTTCTTCTCTGGAATGTCAGTTGATCTTGTGAGGTTAAAGTGTAACTAAAGGCAAAACCTTTTTCTTAGTTTTGGATAGAGTGGAGGTGGATTAGAACACCTGTCAGCTTTTATTGCTGTCTGTGCTCCACTTAGGGAGATTCACCCTCTCTATTCTGTTTACCATTATCATTGAAAGTGAACATAAAAGAAATTCCCAAATTTTGGGTTGTCCCCAGAAATGTAATAGAGGGGAAACCTTCCAATGGGGACACTAGTTCTAGTGACCAGGGGGGTCCCCAAGGAATTCCCTTCATTTTCAGGGATTTTCTCTCACTTCCTGTTTGGCTATGGGACAGGACATGAAGAGAAATCTCTGCAATGGGGCACAGATGGTGAAAAAAAATCTGACAGGGGTCATAACCCTCCCTTTCTCTATCCAAAATGAAAAAAAAAAGTTTTTCCTATAGTTCTACTTTAAGCCCAGAGGTCATTAGGCAAAACGTGGGGTAAATGATTGCATTTCTCTGACTCTTACATCTTCTAATGACAAATATATTCTCCTGTTACAGTTTATACTCACAATTTTGGAGACCACTTCCATAGCTTAGGATGCATATTAAGCAAGTGTGTAGGCAGGTGCAGTCTGTTTTTAAAGAGTGGTACCACAGCCTGGAGAGGAAGTCAAGGGAGACATGATTTCTCTATGGTTTCCCTGGTGGCCATATTGGGTCAACAGGCTCTTTAGAAGTCCCTGCCCCTGGGTTTTGGTGCACATTTTACAAAGAAGGTAGCGTAGGGAGAGAGACCCCACCTGACAGGGACAGTGATTAGCTGCAGAGAAAAAGTTCCTGAGAAGTAGGGACAGGCTAGTGATTTGTTATCCTATAAGGAAGTCAACCCTTTTGGAACCGGATTGGCCAGGCTGCAGTACTCCCTCTGAGACAGACGCTGTCGGTGCATCTCTTGCCATTGCATTAACGCATTTGAACTGAACTGTATGTGTTTTCCCTAAGCAGTGTTCTACTGCTGGGGTGCTTGGAGTTTGGCATTCTCTTCAATACAAATTCCAAGTTATATTGCAACCAGGCTCTGTGTTTTTACTGCTGCCACACCATGCTGCACCTCTCACAAGTGCCCCAACTTCTTCTGCTTCACTCAGTGGACTCTTTTTTTGCTGAAGTGTTATAGACTAGGCCATAATCCCTTCCTTTACCCATTGGGCCCAACATTACTCTGAAGATCTCCTACCTCATCTTCCTCTTGGAGTTTTCAGCTATGACTCCCTTCCCAGCCATCAGAGGTAAAAGGAACACCACCCTTTCTAAATGTAGTCAACGCACTATTCTTTGTTGTAGGTTTTCTGTGACATGTAGGAGGAAGTTAGGTTGTTACATTTTCCAGATAATGTGAAGCATGCTCCAGTTAGAGCAGTTAACTTATTTACAAAGATGTATCAATAAGGGAACTTGTCCTAGTGTTGTGAGCGGAGGAAGTGAGAAATACTTTGGAAAACATTTTTCTGAATTCTTGGCTCGCTGAACTCATGCCCACGGGGATAGCGTGCTGAGTTCTGTGTCCCTTAGGATTTGGCCTATGGAAGCTGTGAGCTGAAAGAGTCTCCTCATCTGGGAGGTTTCCAAGAGCTGCTGGCCTACTGAGGAGCACTTCAACCTTGCGAAGACACCTGCAGCTGTCCCGAATTTATAGAGAGGTGGTGAGTGACTGGCTGAGTGAAGAGTTTACAGAAGAAATTTCTAAGCTCTTCTACTTTAGCATCTGCTACCAGGATACCAGTAGAATCTTGCTCCCTAGGGAGATAAAGTTTTGTGAGTTTCTATAGGCCAACATAGTCTTGGGAACCCAGAGAGAAGAAAAGCATTAGAAGATGATTAGAACTTAGTCTGATGTTTCTTAGAATAGAACTTTGTCTGGTGTCCATTGGTATTTGGGGCATCCTGGCTGTTCCTCACCCTCCTTCCCATGCAATTTAAATGTGTGTTTATAGCTCAACTCCTGGAAAAGTACAAGTCCTCACTTGCAATGGGGTTGTGCCAGCACTGTGAGGATTACCTGTCTAGCAGATGGGAAATGTAGTTTTACTTACCTGATCCTCCGCTCCCCTGGCAGATAGCACTTCTCTAAGTTCTGGAAGTGAACTGTTCCTCTGCACCCTCCTGCAATGGGTGCTGCACTGGTCTTGATGGCTTCAGAGGACATTAGACTACTGGAGTGCAGGGTAGAAAGGGCTGCAGGGACCGGTCTAGCAGGACAAAGGAGCTCACGGGAGCAGAGGATGAGGTCCCCTTAGACATAAATGAGCATACAACCCTTGCAGTATTGGGGCATCCCCACTGCAAGGAGAAATGTTTAGTGTTCTTGGAGTTCAGCTTTAAGTTTACTATACCAAAGTGACTTGCACCTATCTATTATTGCACAGCCTTTAGAAGAATCACCCTGAGATGGATGTTTTCAGAGCATTACATCCATATAAGTGAGCTGAAACATCTACAAGGTGACATGTTCTGCAATCTGGTGGTCACTTTACCTCCCACCTGCACTAGTATCAGGTTATGTTCACTGTATCAGGCACAATCTTTAATGATTAGAACATTGCTGGTCTCTGTTGAGTGCAAACCTTATAATTTAGGCACTTCTTAACAGAATCTCTCAGAATGTCAGGGAAATCCCAGAGGAAAGATGGGGGTTGATTTACTAAAACTGGAGAGTGCAAAATCTGGTGCAGCTCTGCATAGAGACCAATCAGCTTCCTGTTTTTTTTTTTCTCAAAGCTTAATTGAACAATCTAAAGTTAGAAGCTAATTGGCTACCATGCAGAGCTGCACCAGATCTTGCCCTCTCCAATTTTAGTAAATCAACCCTATGGTCTCCAACTCATATTTCTCCAGAATAGTGAACCCCCCTTGTTACTCCCATTATTGTGTCCTAGGCCAGCCGATAAGAGACTTCTGACTCTGTGGAATCACCTCCTTTACTATACATCTGATGCCTTATTTCCTCATTGGAACAAATCCTTCAATCAATAAAGACCTCATTTACACACTATGGTGGTAGCAAAGAAGCCAAAAATCTGTAAGCACACCTTATATGAGTACAAAAAATAACACATGTAGCGCTACCCCCATGGAGCCACTTGTAATTGTCAAAGAAAAATGGCACACACTGGCTGTTAGAAGATAAGATGAATATATTAGCAGGCCAACATGAAAGGATACAAATATTTAAAATGTCAACACATGAGAAAACAATGCAATACAAATACAATCCAATTGACTCGGGTACCTTCAAGAATGAATTTAGTGTGTACTGCATTACCCATGGCATAAACAGTAGCCCTCTGTATAAGGGAAAGCAGTACTACTACTACCAATAAAATATAAAAAAAAGGGGGGCAAACAATATATATATACAGTGGGGATCGAAAGTTTGGGCACCCCAGCTAAAAATTTGTATTAATGTGCATAAAGAAGCCAAGGAAAGATGGAAAAATCTCCAAAAGGCATCAAATGACAGATTAGACATTCTTATAATATGTCAACAAAAGTTAGATTTTATTTCCATCATTTACACTTTCAAAATAACAGAAAACAAAAAAATGGCATCTGCAAAAGTTTGGGCACCCTGCAGAGTTAATATCTTGTACTTCCCCCTTTGGCAAGTATCACAGCTTGTAAACGCTTTTTGTAGCCAGCCAAGAGTCTTTCAATTCTTGTTTGAGGTATCTTTGCCCATTCTTCCTTACAAAAGTCTACCAGTTCTTTGAGATTTCTGGGCTGTCTGTCACGCACTGCTCTTTTAAGGTCTATCCATAGATTTTCAATTATGTTGAGGTCAGGAGATTGTGAAGGCCATGACAAAACCTTCAGTTTACGCCTCTTGATGTAATCCCCCGTGGATTTCGAGGTGTGTTTAGGATCATTATCCATTTGTAGAAGCCATCCTCTCTTTAACTTCAGCTTTTTCACAGATGGCATCAAGTTACCATCCAAAATTTGCTGAAATTTTATTGAATCCATTTTTCCTTCTACTCGTGAGATGTTCTCTGTGCCACTGGCTGCAACACAACCCCAAAGCATGATTGATCCAACCCCATGCTTAACAGTTGGACAGAGGTTCTTTTCATTAAATTCTGTGCCCCTTCTTCTCCAAACGTACCTTTGCTCATTCCGGCCAAAAAGTTCAATTTTAACCTCATCGGTCCACAGAACTTGTTTCCAAAATGCATCAGGCTTGTCTATATGTTCATTTGCAAAGTTCAAACGATGATTTTTGTGGTGAGGACGTAAAAGAGGTTTTCTTCTGATGACTCTTCCATGAAGACCATATTTGTACAAGTATCTCTTTATAGTGGAATAGTGTACCACAACTCCAGTGTCTGCCAGATCTTTCCGGAGGGATCGTGCAGTCAAACGTGGGTTTTGAATTATTTTTCTCACAATCCTGCGAGCTGTTCTGTCTGATATTTTTCTTGGTCTTCCAGATCTTGCTTTAACTTCCACTGTTCCTGATGACTGCCATTTCTTAATTACATTCCGAACAGAGGATATTGACATCTGAAAACGCTTTGCTATCTTCTTATAGCCTTCTCCAGCTTTGTGAGCGTCAACTATTTTCAGTTTCAGTTTTCTAGACAACTGCTTAGAAGAACCCATGGTGCTGATTGTTGGGGCAAGGTCAGATGAGTCTGGGCATTTAAAACCTTTGAGATTGACATCACCTGGTCTTCCCAGACGATGATTGAGAACAATCCATGACACTGGCAGGTCTGAGCTTTGCAAAGGGGGCAGTGCATGCTATAAATTCTGCAGGGTGCCCAAACTTTTGCAGACGCCATTTTTTTGTTTTCTGTTATTTTGAAAGTGTAAATGATGGAAATAAAAATCTAACTTTTGTTGACATATTATAAGAATGTCTAATCTGTAATTTGATGCCTTTTGGAGATTTTTCCATCTTTCCTTTACTTCTTTATGCACATTAATACAATTTTTTAACTGGGATGCCCAAACTTTCAATCCCCACTATATATATATATATATATATATATATATACCGTCACTGATATAAAATACAAAAGACATATAATGAACAAAAAACGGCACACAATCATTGGGCTTACATGGGAGCGCAGAAACCAATGGTATATAGTCTAGGGGGTGGACATAGGAGACCCGAGTGCGGAACACAGGTAACAGATCAGGAAACAAGACAGTACATGACCGGATCCTATAAAAAAAGATATCATAATAAACAAATGCTTGAGCCAAATATTTGGGCTTATACTCACAAAAATCACAAGTTGCGCCCACAAAATATGTAAATTAGATTTGACCATGATTATTTATTATTTTTGATAGTGCTATATACTAGTGCTCCATAGAGACATCAGTTATCTGTAACTCTTTTGATTGTGTTTTTTTTTTGCCCATCTTATTGAGATCTTATTCATATTATAACAATAAGCATCTTGCATGAGACTCGTGGGACCGACTTACATTGTTAATAATTAGGTACCTGTGTCTTCAAATATTCCTCCTTATCCTGATTTCCAACTGACTGTGACAAAGCACTATATCGTGCAAAACGTGTCATCATGGTAAACCGAGACTAGTGATCGGTCTCCTTCCTACTGAGGATTATCGATGGTTGTTCCTGGCTTCCCCCCTTAATCTCCTCTTCTCAGGAGAGAATAAATTCAGTTCCTCTAATCTTTCCTCATAGCTGAGCTCCTCCATGCCTCGTATCAGTTTGGTTGCCCTTCTCTGTACTTTCTCCAGTTCCCCAATGTTCTTTTTGTGAATTGGAGCCTTAAACTGAACTGCATATCCCAGATGAGGTCTTACTAATGATTTGTACAGGGGTTGTCTGCTGGTCATGCACATTATTGTTTTTTATTCAGGACATTCACCATGAGCGCTCTGATTTTTTTATGTTTTTCTTTTGACTACATACTCCCAATGGTCATTGGAGCAGCTGTGGGATTGCCTTTCCTTCCTTCACTCTTGTTTACCCGGTGTTGGTTAAGGGCATCAGCGCCTAGTCGGTTTTTTCTCCTTTAACCACTTCCATACCGGGCACTTTTACTCCCTTCCTGCCCAGGCCAATGTTCAGGTTTCAGCGCTCTCACACTTTGAATGACAATTGCGTGGTCATGCAACACTGTACCCAAACTAAAATGTTATAATTTTGTTCACACAACTAGAGCTTTCTTTTGGTGGTATTTAATCACCCCTGGGGTTTTTATTTTTTGCTAAATTAACAAAAAAAGACCGAAAATTTTGAAAAAAAATGAAATGTTTGAAATGTTTTTCTTTATTTATTTGCAAACTTTTGTAACAGAAACAATTATTCTTCATAAATTTAGGCCAAGATGTATTCTGCTACATTTCTTTGGTGAAAATAACCCAAATTAGGATGTATTTTTTAGTTTGTGGGAAAGTTATAGAGTTCACAAACTATGGGATATATCTGAAAATTGTTCAATCCTGAAGTACTGACAGCCAATCTAATTTTTTGATGCCCAAAAATGTCAGAACAGTACAGATATCCCCCAAATGACCCCTTTTTTGCAAAGAAGACAGTCCGACGTATTTCATAAGAGGCATGGCAAGTTTTTTGAAGTTGTAATTTTTTTTGTCATAATGTTTTTGAAAATGAAGGAATTAAAAAAAAATGTTCACAATTTTTTTTTACATACTGTCACCAGTGCAGAACAGCGTCAGAATATAACTGGCATGGCAGTGATCAGCGACACTGACTGGTGACAGTACGGAAAAATGTTTTTGATAATTCTTTTTCAATTTTTTAATAATTTTTTTATTTTTTAATTAATTTTTTCTCTTTTTTTAAGATTTGTTTTTCATATTACACTATGCCCAATGTTACCATAGTAACATTCTACTACTTTGGGGAAGTGATTAGTATTTTTTTTTTTTTTTACACAATTTGATTGCTTATAGCAAAGAATTTCTTTGCTATAAGCAAGAATTTTAAATGAATGAAATTGATTCCTTCAGTTTTTTTTTGTTATGATTAGCTGTGATTGGCCACGGCTAATCACATGACACAGATGGGCTGTGATTGGCCCAGCCTTTGCATGTGATCACTGTGACCATTCTCAGCTAAACATGCTTGTATACAATGGATGACATGAAAGGAAGCCATCCATTGTATACAACTGTCATGCGGCGTGCTGTGATTGGTCACAGCAGGTCACATGGTATTGGCAACGGGGCCGGTACACAGATCTTTCATCGGCCATGACAGATCTTGGTAACAGATCTCAACACAGCACGGCCCTGCGGGCACGCGTAATGCGCGATCTGGGAAGGACGTCATATGACGCCCTCCTGGAGGGACGAGAGGTTCACTCGGCTGTCATATTACTATAGGCTGGGCAGCAAGTAATTAAATAGGCAACTTGGCGCCAATGGGGGATTGCCTACGTGTCAGTGCACGCTGGATATTAGCCTGGGCTTGTCTATGTTCCGGTACATGTGAACGAGTATTAGCTACACGGGAATTAGCATTAGCTGCACACGTTTCCTCACAGTTAAGCACATTTTCTCAGCATTTGCTCTGTTCTCAACTGAAAAAGGTGTTTTTATTGTATTGGAGAGACTCCTTCTTATGTTGTGTTTCAGTGACAGAGGGCTGCAGATAATAATACCATACAAGTCTTTAGTGTTTGTACATCACAAAGTGGCAGTTGGGGCAGACTTTAATTTGCATGGTGCAGCTTCTGCAGACTTAAATGGTTAGTTGCAGCAGTAAAGGTTGGGTTATTGCAAATATTTACCGTAAATATGGACCGTGTTACCGCTAACCAATCAGAAGTCGGATTTATCTTCAGTTTTCTACTTTTGAGTTTCTTTACACATCTGCTTAGGAGTTCCTTTACAAGAAACTTATCACATTGAACAGATTTGAGCAATTCCTTGGAATCCATATTTATATTGTTCTATAGTAGGAGCCTAATTGCTGCTCAGACATGCAGTCAGGAGTTTGCATAATTAAGCCTCTGATCTGTTTTGCAAAAGCAGTCAAGGAATGGCATGGAGTCTCGAACATCTATCCATGACTACAAAATGCATCGAGCATTTACATTGGGATCCAGGCTGATGACTATGTTGAAACTTAAGGGCGCAGAAATAGTCCCTGCATAATAATAAAGGCTCTGTTTGGTTTTGGCTGGAAGCTCTCGAAATCTGGAGATAATAGGTTGCATATAGAGAGAAGTGAGGAGAAAATAAAAAATTCATTATGTGCAGAAATTTCTTTCTGGGAAAACAAAATGTTTAAAGTAATGAATGGGTCACGGCACACGCCAGAGGCAACAGTCACCTATGTCTGCTACTAAAGTGAACCTTTCAGTAACTTTCCAAGTCTGCATAAATAAAATTCCTGGGTAGAAAGTGCTAAAAAGCAAAACATACTGTATGGTGAAGGAAATAAGTATTTGATCCCCTGCTGATTTTGAATGTTTGCCCACTCACAAAGAAATGATCAGTCTAAAAATCGAATGTTCGGTGTATTGTAACACCAAGAGACAGAATAGCAACAAAAAATTCTAAATAAATGCATGTCTAACAAATTATACACTGATTTGCATGTTCATGAGGGAAATAAGTATTTAATCCCCTTCACAAAACTTAGTATTTGGTGGCAAATCTCTTGTTGGCAATCAGAGGTAGACGTAGTTGGCCACCAGGTTTGCACACATCTCAGGAGGGATTTTGGCCCACTCCTCTTGGCAGATCCTCTCCAAGTCATTAAGGTTTGGTGGCTGACATTTGGTAACTCGAACTTTCAGCTCCCTCCACAGATTTTCAATCGGATTAAGGTCTGGAGACTGGCTAGGCCACTCCAGGACCTTAATGTGCTTCTTCTTGAGCCACTCCTTTGCTGCCTTGGCCATGTGTTTTGAGTCATTGTCATGCTGGAACACCCATCCATGACCCATTTTCAATGCCCTGGCTGAGGGAAGAAGGTTCTCACTCAAGATTTGATGGTACATTTCCCCATCCATCGTCCCTTTGATGTGGTGCAGTTGTCCTGTCCAGTTGTCCAGGTTTCTGGAGGTTTGTCATGCCTGCACTCTAGTGGGATAACATTGAACTAAGCAGTGTGCACTTCGGCTGCTAGATCGAGATGCCGTCACTACTGTACATTAAATGTACCAAAACCTTTTACAAACTAACATCTGAAAGAAGATGAGCTTTTAAGAGACAAACTGTAATGTGAACTTGATGTCTATGGTTTATGGTCTTTAAAGTGGACACAGGGGCGGACTGACAACTCATAGGGCAATAGGAAATCATGGGGCCCCTGTGTCCTCGCCAACACTCAAACCACACCCAAAAAAAGCATATTAGGGGCATCTCATGGGTCCCCCTACTGACCCCGGACTCAGTGCCTGAGTGCCCGAATGGTCAGTCCACCCCTGAGTGGATGTAAACCTCAGACATGAAATATGAACAAAGCATATCCCTCTACAGTGTGTAGTTGTCTCAATTAAGAGCACTGTTATTTTTATCCTCTGCTATCAGCATGAGTCACTTCTGACAAGCTTTCCTGACAACAAGAGAAAAAAGAGAACAGGAGAGGAAGCTCCAACACACAGCCTGTGATTGATAGCCTCAGCTCTGTTCCTGTGTGCTGTGTGAATGGGGGGGGGGGGGGTGTCCTGTCCCTTCTCTTCAATCAGCTCTCAGGGCTCCCTTCACTGAGCTCTGTAATGTGTAACTTCATCTCTCTGTCCCCTATTTGTCTGTACTCTCAGACAAGGTTTATGAATTCTGGACTTTGAACGGATGTTGAGAAGAGAAGACTGCAGATATACAGGTACAACTTATGGAGGAGAATTAGTTTAATCACTATCTTCTGAGGTCAGTCACTTCACTGGGTATATCTAAGGGTTTACAACCACTTTAAGTTGTAATATAGCGGGACTGCGGGACATTGGCAGACATTCTGACACTGGGGGGGAACTGACTTGGTGACACCAATACAGTGTTCAGTGCTAAGAAAAAGCACTGACACTGTACTAATGGCACTGGGCAGGAAGGAGTTAACATGAGGGGCAATCAGAGTTAACTGTGTGCAGGAAGTGTTTTACTAGGGAGCTGTGTCTGTGTGTTTCACTGTAATCACAGCCATCCAGACCAGTGTGTCTGAGCTGACAGGGAGGAGGACTGTTAGTAAACAAAACAGTCCTCCCCTCCGCTGGTGATCGTCAGAAATCACCAGGGGCTGGCGAGTAATTACTGACTTGGACCTGGTGATTGACAGCCATAGCCGCGAATGGTGGCCTACCTGGAAATGCAAATCACGTATATATATATATATATATATATACACGTGATTTTGCGCACCCGTGCCGCCCTCTAGCAGTATTTCTGCTATAGGGCAGTAGGGATGCGGTTATGGAGAGATCAGATGCTTTCACAAGCTGGTAATTGTTTGTGAACAGCAAACCAAAACTGGAAGTGACTAAATCCTCATTGCTTCCGGTTTTTAACGCCACACAGTCGGAGGAACAACATAATTTCTTCTCATTGTGACTCGGGAACCAGATGCCGCCGTTCGCATCCTTACCAGGCTCGTCGATCGCTTACTGGGACCCCCTTCTGTAAAAGTAACCTAGTGGCTGTATAGCCGATAGGATTACTTTTATAGTGAAAGGTATTGCTGGCTGCAAAAAATGCAGCGATATCGCAGCGATGACCAAATACCACCCTTTCAATCCAGTGACGTACCGCTCCATTGCTGGTTGGATTAAACAGACCAAAAGAGATGAAAAGAAGAGATTAATATTATACAGGATTTATATAGCGCCAACAGTTTGCTCAGCGCTTTACAATATAACGGGAGACAATACAGCAACAATACATTTCAATACAAGAGGGATAGGAGGGCCTGATCCTTGGAGCTTACAATCTAGGAGGGAGGGGCTAGTGGTACAAAAGGTAGTAACTGTGGGGGATGGACTGGTTGGAAGAGTAGAAGATTCCATTATTAGCTGAGGGCAGGATAGGCTTCCCTGAAGAGATAGGTTTTCAGCGGTCGCCTAAAAGTGAGCAGAGTAGGCGATAGTCTGATATATTGAGGTAGAGCGTTCCAGAGGATGGGGGAAGTTCTGGAGAAATCCTGGAGATGAGCATGGGAGGAGGAGACAAGGGAGCTAGAGAGCAGGAGGTCTTGCGAGGAGTGGAGAGTACGGTTTGGGTGATATTTAGAGACAAGATCGGTGATATAATTTGGGGCAGAGTTATAAATGGCTTTATACGTTATTGTTAATGTTTTGAATTTTATTCGTTGGGCAATGGGAAGCCAGTGGAGGGATTGGCAGAGAGGGGTGGCAGATACGGAACGGTTAGTAAGGTGGATGAGTCTGGCAGCAGCATTCATGATAGACTGAAGAGGGGATAGCCTGCGATGAGGTTGGCCAATGAGGAGGGAGTTACAATAGTCAAGGCAAGATATAACAAGGGAGTGAATAAGTTGCTTAGTGGTTTCAGAGGTTAGGAATGGGCGTATCTTGGAGATGTTGCGGAGGTGAAGTCTACAAGATTTGGACAGCGATTGGATTTGGGGCTGGAAGGACAGATGGGAGTTTAGGATTACACCTAGTACCCTGGCATGAGGGGAGGGACTGATGATCGTGTTATTGATCTTGATGGAGAAGTCAGGGGAGGGGGCATGGGCTGGGGGGAATACTAAGAGCTCAGTTTTGGAAAGATTGAGTTTGAGGAAGTGGAGTGACATCCATGCCGTTATGTCACTTAGTAGGTTAGTAATGCGAGAGGAGACTGAAGAGGTGAGGTGAGGAGTAGAAAGATAGATTTGTGTGTCATCAGCATAGAGATGGTACTTAAAGCCAAGAGATGTTCATTGTTAGGGGTTAGAGCCTTTTAGGCTCACGATAAACTGGTGAAATATGCATTCTGATTGGTTACTACTGAATGTTTTGCATTGTCTTGCCCGTATTTAGATGAATGCCTTGCGCTCTGCTGATGTTACCATTTTACAATGAAAGTAGTGGTCCTGCCTAATTAAAAAGCAGGATCTTGTTTTATAACAAAGATCTGTTCAAATCACTGAATGCAACCAATCAACACATTCACCGAATTTCCTTTCAGTGGGACAATGGCTCATTTCCAGCCCCGTACAAGTTCTACGTGAAGCTGAAGCCTCCGACTGTGCTCAGTTTGGAACCCTCGTTGAGTCCTGTCATCTGCTTAGCGAGAAGGCCAGGAACACACACCAACGCTGTAACTCCTTTTATGACATCCTCTTAGCACCACAGATAGAAAATGCTGATCCAGCTCTCCTGGATAATATGAGATTCTGGGGAATATATGAAACACATTGACAGAATTGTGAGCGATGCTGAGCTGAGTGATGTACGGGATGTGGATATGTCCGCCCTCCGAGTCACACACTCGCCTAAATGTGTTTCATATAGTCAGAATTTAGCTGTGTATAGGGGTGCCGCGGGGTCAGGTTTGTGTTTTTCTTTTTTGCTCTTTCTGAAAGATGTTTTAGGAAAATGAAAATGGTGGCTTTAAAAAAAAATATGTCATAAAATTCAGTACACCATTACATATTAAATCCTGATATAAAGGCAACTTTTACTCACGTTCTTGGTTCACCCAAGCCCAACCCAAATTTATTAATTTTGAGCAAAAGTATGGGTCTATTTTACGAAGCCATGTTCTGGCCTACACATCAAGAAGCTAGAGCAGCCTTTCTCAGCAAGGGAGCTAAGGAACCCAAGAGTTCATCCAGAGGTTGCTTGGGGTTCCTTGAGGAACAAGCCATATCTCTGTCAGATAAGCAACCACTTACACTAACGATCATTTCAACAATCTATAAAAAGGAGGATTCTTTCTACTGACCACAAATGTAAGGAGCATTCTTGCTATTGACCTTTGTGGTAATGTACCACAAGAAATAGTAATTATTAGCAGGATGTAGGCAGGGCCTCAGACAAGGTGCCCAACTCAGGAGTAACCACACACAGTTTTATAGAGCACTGAAGTTTCTTGTATTAGATTAACCACTTGCCTACCAGGAACTTTTACCCACTTCGTGCCCAGGCCAATTTTTAGCTTTCAGCGCTGTTGCACTTTGGATGACAGATGGGCAGTCATGCAATACTGTACACATATGACATTTTTTATCATTTTTTTCACACAAATAGAGCTTTCTTTTGGTGGTATTTATTCATCATTGGGTATTTGATTTTTTGCACTGATGAGGTGGCACGGATAGGCAGCACTAATGGGCATTGATAGGGTGCACTGATGAGGCGGCACTGGTGGGCATTGATGAGGCGGCACTGATGATGCTCCACTGATATGCAGCAAAGATGGGCACTGATAGGCGGCACTAATGGGCACTGATGGGAGATACTTATGGGCGGGCTGATTGATGGCACTGACTGGCTGCACTGCTGGGCACAGATGGGCACTGGTGGGTGGCACTGCTGAGCGGCAGTACAGGGCACCGATCATCAGTGCCCTGATGATCAGTGCCGATCTGCTCTGTGTGCAGCTGCCGGTGGTAAAAGGCCACTGTGATTGGCCTTTTACCTCATCCATAGGCCACAGCGATCACAGAGACTGCCAGGTGCGCACCGCTAAGGGCGCTCTGGAGGGTGCGTTCTGGGAGGACGTCACATGACGCCCTCCCAGAATTAGACAAGCGCTCTGTAGCCGTCATTCGGAAAGGATGAGGTTAAACAGGTTACCAGTATGTACCCAGGTGCAGGCTATATCATTATGCCTTTAAGAGACATTTACAGATGAGACTATGGTTAATCATTTCCCCCTAGTGCCCAGTACTGGGACCACTACATTACTTTCTATTAGCAGAGTGGATCCAGTTCTTCTGACTGCAGAGGATCATGGGACCTGTAGTCCTATAGCCAATGCATCCTATATTCCTAAGTGTTGATTCAACTACAACTGCCAGAGAGCTGGTGAACCAGAGGGATGCTGGGAGAGCAGATTTATTCTACAGCAAGGGACTGGCTCGCTCTCTTGGCTTGGGATACAGAGCTGAACACAGGGGGACTGCCGTTCTCTTCCAGAGACAGATTGTTGGCGTACTGCTGCGGGACTCTGCATATCAGTTCAGCACAGCAGTGATGCCAATTGCCACACGAGGATCTCATCGGCTTCTCTGCATCAGGACTGTCACTGTCCGGTCTTCACACAGACATCTCTGCTCGCTGCGCTAACAGGCTGTCAGGTAGCAACTCTGTAAACAGCAAAGAGCCTGAGCAAGAACACTTGTTCCTAGGCAGCCGTGCTATCCATCGGATTGGTGAGCGGGTGAATGGCCAGCCTCTTTCTGTCATTATTCTAGAGACACTGCATTCAGACACCTTTAGACCTCAGAAGCCAAAGATCTTTGCTTTGAGCAGTATCACAGACTATCTGTTTAACTTACCAGTATTTGCTACTGTTTATGGGCCCCATCATTGCTAGCAAAAAACAACAGACACAGGACTCAGGTTGAAATCTCTAGTTAAAGGGACCCCCTCTCTTCTAAGGCCATTGTTATTCAAATTAGGATACTTATATTGATACTTATATCACAGTGGAGTATACATTTAAATAATTCTCTGCATCCACCATTGCCCCGCTGGTGTCCTAGGGATGTATGACATCATTTGCCTAGGCAGGAAACCAGAGGGTTGCTGATAAGTCAATAAGCCTTTTCTTCCTCCTCTTACTGCTGGTGTTGCAGTTTAATAGTTGAAGCTTACTACACATGACTGTATCATTTGTTATTCCTATTTTACCAGTGTTCTATTTTCATGCGTTAACTGGGGTTGTATATCCAGGAAGTAACTGACGAAATGTATAAGAAAACGTTTAAAACAAGTAAAAATGATATAGTTTCCTTTCCATTTACTAAGGCTAGCTGCATAAGGATTAAAAATAATCCATGTTGATTGAGAGAGTGAAGTTCCACTCTAACATTTAAAAGGGTCAATATACTAACATGTAAGAATTCTCTTCACTTTGAAGGGAGCCTAACTGCAAAGTCATTATCTCATCAAAAGGTTTATTCAACAAAAATGAATATCACTTTGCTCCATTGAATGTTGTTGGCCTTTGGGAGAATCCCCAGCTTCTGGCACTTCCAGATGTGTCCAACTTGTGTTCCTGATCCTGAGTGATTCTTGTTGCCGACCCAGCCTGCTCCTGATTACTACTGACCATCTCCTGCCCTGACCGCTGGCTTGCCTCTGGACTATTCTTCTGCCTGCTCCTGATCATTTGACCTCCTGTTGCTGAACTTGGCCTGTGACCCGACTATCCTTTGCCTGCCGCTCTGATCTGCTCTGCCTCCTCGGTTAACCCGACCAGTCTGACTTCGCTACTTGCTTCACGGTGCGTCCGCATCCGTCCATCCCGCACGGATCCTTCCACATTTCGCTCTGGACTGCCCTGCCTCTTTATGTCAGGCTCTTTACTAAGCTACATTACACTAGCGGTCTTCTCTACCACAGCTGGGCGTACCCAGGGGCCGCGACCTGGTCTCAGCCTGCTCCAAGTCCATCCCCACCATCAGGGGCTCTGGTGAACAAGCAGACAGGGGAGTCCCAGACTGTGGACCTATAGAGCTACCGCTAGGGAGTTCGTGACATTGGCACTTCCAGGTGTGTCCAATTGCTGCGTTCCCTGCCATACGCTGTGGTACAAACTACCAGCCCCTATGTTACTACAGTGTGAAGTAGTGTTGTAGGGGCCAATGGAAGAAACCATACACACAAAGCAGGGGACTCAAACATCTGACACACCCAAAGTGCTGGATGCTGAATATCACTTTGCTCCATTGAATGTTGTTGGCCTTTGGGAGAATCCCCAGCTTCTGGCACTTCCAGGTGTGTCCAATTGCCGCGTTCCCTGCTGTACACTGTGGTACAAACTACCAGCCCCTACGTTACTACAGGGTGAAGTAGTGTTGTAGGGGCCAATGGAAGAAACCACAACACAAAGCAGGGCACTCAAACATCTGACACCCAAAGTGAAGATTCTGCAGAGGGCCACTACTCTTCATGACAGCTACTGTATGTGAGTACTTGCCGTTTGCAAATATTAAGATTCTTCTATTGCATGGGTACTTTTATTAGTGTTCTTTTTTTCAAGCAACAGATTTGCATTCAAATTAGCAAAGAACAGACCCTAAACCCCTAATTGGCAGCACAATATAGTAAAACATACAGTAGATGCTTCCAATATATATTGCAGATAAGCGTATAAAACTTACATATTTATTCATGTTGGAAAAAACTTTATTTTTACATAAATCAACTTGCAATATATATTTAGAAGCTCTTTAATGAGAGCTTTTATGGGCACTCCCATGAGCCCCTATAATGCCCATATGACTATAATAAAAGAACTCATTGCAGCCTATACATACACCAACCCCTCCTGTCCCTCTCCAAGGGAGCTGTCACACTACAGGGGCCAATCTCCACCAGATGCTGCTGTGAGATACAGGGTCTGATGCATCAAGCTGTGGCAGGACATAAAGTATGGGAAAATTATCCTTTCAAGTGATATCATGCATGATAATGCTGCTCGATTCATCAAAGAAGGAAATAGTTGAAGCTTCCTGCAATAGCAACACATGATTCATAAAGCTTCTTAGGAAATCTGAACATTTTTGATTTTCACCTGCTACAAGCAGGTGAAGCAGCTAGCATTGAAAAGATCTGATGCATCTCCTGTTGTGTTGTAGTAACATAATGGGGCTTTAATGATCTTTTAAAACTTTTTTTTATAAAAATGGCACCCACATACCAGGTGTCACGTTCATAGCAGAAGATTGTGCAGGCCCCGTTATGATATTACCAACCTATATGCCCTTTGGCACTGCAGGGGTTCTTTGAAAGGGCCAGCCAAAATCAGTATTGCCAGATGTTGACAGATACCAGAGTCTTTTGTACCCCTGATGACTACTAGGAGGGGGTTACCAGGACACTTTGTAACTGAAAATTTTAAGAATGAATCCACAAATGTCTTCTATGTGGGTCCCGCATTAGGTTTCTTCATGCCATAAACCCCTTCTGATATGAAACTACCTCCCTAGCCTTCATTCAAAGGCTAACTGGGTTATTCATTTAATGACTTGGGAATGTTATGGGTGATTCTGTCAATCTGTATTTTAGTTAGGCAATGGACCCATCAGTGGTTACGTTTATAAGGACATGAGGTCTGATGCTAAAATGATGGTTGGATGCTAGTTGGCCCTTCAGCCATGGGGATGCCAGCCAGGCTTCCTGTACCAGGCATGGAAGCAAGGGGCTGCTATTTTGCACCCCTGATGACTAGGAGAGGGTAAGCACCACAATTTGTAATAAAATGTTAAAAAAGTCACGTCTTCTGTCCCGTACTGGGTTTCTTCATGCCATAAACTTCTGATATAAAGTCTAAGAAAGGAAACCAGCAAGCTTCTTACATTACCTTTCCAGTCTAAATCTAACTGAGGTATTCAGTATGTAGCACAAACCATAGAACGGACATGCAGTTTTGTCTCAGGTTCTATTCCCTGACAGATACACGGCAGCCAGACACACAGCAACTCCGCAGGCTCCCAACACAATAACCAGGCAATAACCTCTTTTTGTTGCTCGTTGAACTTGGTTGGGGTGTCGGGTGAGCCTTGGGATTCTCCAAATTTAGTGCAAAGTGTAACAGAGGACACTCTCTGGTAATAACTAGACTCCTCAAGATGGGCCCTTTTTGGACTAGCAGTAAGTGGACATTCAACTCAGGGGACTGCTGCAGCAGTCCTAAGCCAGCAACTCTGGAGCAAGCACTCAAAGGGTTACACAGTAACAGTCACTAGGATCTCTTTCTCCCTTAGGCCTTTACTCAATGTGCCCCTGTGTACTTAGATGCCTCCTTCCAACACCAGCCAGACATATCTACCATAAGCCTGCAGGCTAGACCTTCAGTGGACTTCCTCCGAACTGACTTCAGCAACTCTCAGAGACAGGTCCCCCAGCTCTTCGTGACCTGTGACCTCATTCAACTCTGACAGTGAACCAAATGCAATATCTCCTGCGCTCCGGGACCCAGGCCGGTGGTGAGTAGATGGAATCAAACACCAAAAAGGAAGGGACCACCGGAATAGACAAGGTCGTGCAGCTCCACACCAAGGCTGGGGAAGCCCAAACAAAACTGTGAAGGAGAACAACAAAAGAGAAGCGCACCAACCTTGCGCATTACCTCAGTAACCAAAATGTATTAAATAAAAGAATGGTACTCACAAACAGCGAATAAAAACAAGCATGTAAGTCCTCAAGGGGACTTTAGAGGCAAGATGCCAATGCGAATCCCATCATGGAGGAAGCCACTCAGTACAGCTGACGCGTTTCGAAGGACATGCCTTCTTCCTCAGAGCTTCGCTGTTTGTGAGTACCATTCTTTTATTTAATAAATTTTGGTTACTGAGGTAATGCGCAAGGTTGGTGCGCTTCTCTTTTGTTGTTCTACCTCATTCAACTCTGGCAGACTTCAGCCAAATTGCCCAGAAGGGCAGCAGCTCTTCAGGCTGGGTCTTCACCTGGACAAGAACCTGCTGTTCCCGGCCCCAGATTTAGGTGTCCCAGGTGCTTTAGGGTGGCAGCTGGAGGTTGGGGAAGGATAAGGGCCTGATTAGGATTCCACAGACATGTCCGAAGGCTGTGTGCGGACGATTTAAAGTACGTTTCGCCCCAGTTGTGAATGCGGGGTCTTTGCGGAGTAAAGGGGTCTGCTAATCTTGCCCATTGTGTCCATGAGGAAGAAGAGAAGCCGGTTGGTCCCTCTAAGAGCAGCAGAGCTCTAGGTTCAAGTGACCATCTCTGTTTAGCGCCAAACCACGCCCTGTCATTCACTACTTTATAGTTAAGTAATGGGCCACACAGTGGTTACATCGGGGTTTTTTTTTCAAAATTTTCAGTATTTGTTCATTTATATATTGTGTATATAAAAAAAACTAAAACAAAAACCCTCTGCTGGTTAAATACCACCACAAGAAAGCTCTGTCTCAAAAAAATGCTAAAAATTTAATTTAAGTGCAGTGTTGCATGACTGTGTAATTGTCATTCATAGTGTGACAGAGATGAAAGCTAAAATTGGTCTGGGGCAGGAAGGGGGTGAAGGTGTCCAGTATTGAAGTGTTTAAAGGTGAACTAACACTTTAAGCTAAAGGAGTATCTTATTGTAAATATAAGAAGTATGCCAGAAAAATGCTAAAAATTGAAAGCAGAATGTTCAGCTTCCTTAATAAGTGCAGTCTTGAATAGTCACCTTTAAGGACTAGCCACACATTCCACAGCTGGCCTTTATTTCTGCTTTGTAGGGCAGCAGATGCATTAGGTGTTGGCCATCACGGGGTTAACTCCCTGCTCATTTGAGATACGTACGCGTTTTTCATATAGTGTGATAAAATCATGAGCGATTTAGGCGAGAAATAGAATACAAACCTCTCTTCGGCGCTGATCAGTCGATCTCAGGTTGCCGGATAAGCTGATGATGGGAATTGGCTCGGGGGACGCCGAGTGCCAAAGTGAATTGTAAGTTTGATGCAAATAAAAAAATGAAATGACTCCGCTCTTCAGGAAAAATGAGATGAGAAGTGACAGCCGAGGAGAAAAAAAAAATATCCTGGAAAAAGTCCACAGCGGCAGATTTCTGAGAAACGCTTCCTAGGGATGTGTGTTTATGTCCTTACTGGTAGTATGGCTTGAATGTCAGCAGAAGGCAGGCAGGCAGTCAGTGCCGAAACCTGCACCAGAGTGAAGGGCACTACATAAGCCAGGCACTACATGACCCTTGCAGTGTATGACTGACCGCATGCATGATATGGAGCATTCATGGGAGGCTACATTTCTTCATAGATATTAAAGGGCAGCTGCAGGTACCTTCCAACTGCCCTCAGGAACACTGTCAAAAGATCCAGAAACTCAGGAGCTCTAATCAGTTTCATGTTCACATTTTAAGATGAACTCCAGGCACAAAAACATTCATTTAAATATAGTCTTCAGTAACCAAAATGGATGTAAATACTTTGTGTGCATCAAATACCTTTGCAAACCCAGGTATTACCTTGTAAAAGTAGCAGTGACATCATCACTATGCTCTACATACTCTGTGCTGAGAGTAGAGTTGTGGGAGGGGCCCAACAGCTCCACCCATTACTAGCTGCCTGCAGAGAACTACAGGAGGGGCGGAGATAAGACCAGTCACCCTTCATAAGGAGAGAGAGCAGCAGTGACCCATCACTTTGTGTTTCTAAAATACACTCAGTTACCATATGTAGCACCCTTCTACTTAGACTGCTAGGCAAATTTAGTTGTTGGCTTCTGCTATAATCACAGGACCAGTGATCATTTGGTTTGGTCTGCTCAGAGCTTCACAAGCTGAGAGTTTGATTACTTCCCCCTGCCTCCAGAAGCAGTTTCTAGAGCTTAGGGCAGGAGAATTTAAATGTCCATCCTGAATATTCAGCAGGGCCTAGCCAATCCCTGAGAAGGTGCACCCAGATGAAGGCTAGGTTGCTGTTAAAAAGTTTGGAGCCTTGAAGAGTTGCATAGTTGTCAACTGTCCCGATTTGTCCGGGACACTCACAGATTTTTAAAACCTGTCCCGGGCGCCATCCCACAAATCAAGGCTGGTCACAGACAGTCAGACACTTGGGGCAAGCAGAAGCTTTGTATGCTCACACTACAGTGCTGCCGGCCAGGTCACAATCAACACGTCCTTGCTGGCCACAGATTCCTCCCCCCAGCAGTGATCACTCAGGCGGCTATTGGGGAGGCGGAGCCTGCTGAAAGGAAGGCAGTGATTGGGCAGAACTCAGGGAAGGAGGTGTACTTGGCCTCTAGTGACCATGCTGAGATTGCTGCAAAGAGAGCTGGTGGAGGAGATTAAGTCTGTGTGTGATGGCCCAGAAGTATGAGGATGTCAGATGGCTGCATGGAGATCATGGACAGCACTGAGTTCTACAGACATCAGAATAGTTGCCAAGAATGTATAACAGCCAGAAAGAGTCTGCTAGCAAGAAAAGGGTTACTCATGTCTCTAGCCACCAGGGATCTTACTAGCCTATTGCATAGTTGCCAAGAATGTACAACCAGCAAGGATCTGCTAGCAATAAAAGGGTTAATCATGTCTCTAGCCACCAGGGATGTTACTAACCTAAGATTTCTGATGGCTTGAGACATGATCAACCCTTTTATTGCTAGCAGATTTTTGATGACTGTACATAATTAACCCTTTCTCATTGCTAGGACATTCCTAGTTGCTGATCATGATTAACTATTTTATTGCTGTCAGAACCCTTATGGAAGCACACGATTGACCTCCTTGTAGAATCATGCCCATATTAAATGAATGCCCCACCCCTAATTAAAGTACTTGCTCCGCCTACAGTGGATTTCTGAACACACAGAAAAAAGGGGGCCCTAAAAAGAAATGTTGGCAACTATGGAGTTGGTGGATCCGTGAGCTGAGAGGGGCTGCCTGCTCTTGGAGCCCTATGGATGAAACACTGGACTACTTTGCAAGAGGCTGCACCCATGGACTGTCTGTGTACAAGGATCCAGTGAGTAAAGCTCATACTACTTCATGGTTCCAAGCCCTGAACTCTGGACTATTCCAGTCTGCCTTTACTTGTGCTCATACTACTTCATGGTTCCTAGCCGTGAACCCTGGACTATTCCAGTCTGCCTTTACTTGTGCTCATACTACTACATGGTCCCTAGTGTTGAACCCTGGTCTTTTCCAGTCTGCTTTTACTTGTGCTCATACTACTTCATGGTCCCTAGCGTTGAACCCTGGTCTTTTCCAGTCTGCTTTTACTTGTGCTCATACTACTTCATGGTCCCTAGTGTTCAACCCTGGTCTTTTCCAGTCTGCTTTTACTTGTGCTCATACTACTTCATGGTCCCTAGCGTTGAACCCTGGTCTTTTCCAGTCTGCCTTTACTTGTGCTCATACTACTTCATGGTCCCTAGCTGTGAACCCTGGACTGTTGCAGTCTGCCTTTACTTGTGCTCATACTACTTCATGGTCCCTAGCCATGAAGGCTGGACTGTTCCAATCTGCCTTGTGCTCATACTACTTCATGGTTCCTAGCCATGAAGCCTGGACTGTTCCAATCTGCCTTGTGCTCATACTACTTCATGGTCCCTAGCTGTGAACCCTGGACTGTTCCAGTCTGCCTTTACTTGTGCTCATACTACTTCATGGTCCCTAGCCATGAAGCCTGGACTGTTCCAATCTGCCTTGTGCTCATACTACTTCATGGTCCCTAGCCATGAAGCCTGGACTGTTCCAGTAAGGAGTGTCCTATGCTAGGAATACATTTCATTTTGGAGTATACTGCATCACCCCAAATCCCCTCCCAAGTTTCTTCTAGCAAATACATTTCAGAAAGACATCCCCTAGACTGCTCAATAAGCCTGATCAAATGGAATTGTGCTGTGTTCCTGGCAACCTCTGCACTGTTTTTGGGAAAGAACCTGGTACTCTACACGGCGGTGGAGCTACACATGCACTGGTGCCGTTGTGTCCACACCAGGGGCGGACTGACCATTTGGAAACTCGGACACTGCCCGAGGGCCCGGGGTCAGTAGGCCATGAGATTCCCCTGGTACCTTTTTCATAGGCTTTTTTGAGTTTGGGCAAGGACACAGGGGCCCCATGATCCCCTATTGCCCGGGGGCCCCATGAGTTGTCAGTTCGCCCCTGCTCCACACCAAACCAATTGCCATGAGGGAGAGGCTACCATATACTGTATGCAGGGGATCCTCACGTGTCAATTTGCCCCATTGATGAGAGAGCAGCACAAGCTTTGATGCTACGAGGGGCTTTCAAGTCAAGCCGGGACTTTGAATTTTACAAGTATAAAAAGGGATCAATCAACAGACAACAGCGTTGGTGCATGCATGGAACAGCATGTGGTTATGAAGTTTCTTGTGAACGAAGGCGTAAAACCCACAGATATCTACAGAAGACTTCAAGCACAGTACGGTGATGAGACACTCAGCCGCAGTAAAACATTTGAATGCTGTAAATGTCTCAAAGATGGCTGTACGTCCGTCAGTTACCATCCCGGCCGTGGTGGTCCTCAGCCCACATTAGTCATTCCTGTGAACATTCAGCACATGGAACACCTGATCCTGGATAATCGACACATAACCTGTCATGAAATTGCACAAGAGATGAATCTTTCTGTGGAAACGGTGAACACAATCATTCATGAATGTCCTAGGATGATTCAGGTGTACTGACAAAATTTTCTATGCTGAAGCTTTCCAAGCATTAGTTACACTCTGAGAAAAGTGTATAAATGTAGCAGGGGAGTATGTCGAAGAAAATGCAGTTTCCACTCCTTGATATTTGTTCTTTTATTATTGTAATACCCTTGCTGTATGTCAGCAGCAGGATGCTAAAACCAACACAAGATGGCAGTGACCTGCAAATTCAGTGGCACTCACAGTCTGCAGAGTAGCCCCAAGGACCTTGTATGCTGAATCACAGGACTTTGCTGGGGAGCAGTGTACCAGAGGACTACGTTTCCCAGAAGATCTGGCGTGTGGGCAAGGGCAGATATATACAGAAGCCCAGGAGACTGGACAGGCAGTGAGAGGAGAGAGAGCTGGAGAGAGGAAGCAGAGAAAGTGGTGCTGACTGTCAGAGGATAGGACCAGGATGCAGGGTCGCTGGGAGGAGCTGATGACCTTTCCACCTTGTTCAGTAAGACCATCTGCTAGCAGGTGACTCAAAGCGCAGTTACTAGATGGAACACTGCCCCTGAAGCTGGAGAACCTGTGGGGGCCCCCATCCGCCAAGAGAGATAGACAGCCAGGACCTGCTGGAAGCCACCAATAGGGTGAGAGAGCCCCATACACTAGTTAAGACAGTTTCTTTACCTGCATATAGTTGTGGACATCGCATCCAGTTAACATGTTTCGGCCCAGTTCCCAGAGCTGCTACTATTGAATACATTTGCAGTACAGTCAGACCGCAGTGCATGTTTCCTGCAGGCCAGGCCACATCAGTGCTTCCTGAACCATTGGCCTATCCTCGTAACGGAACTTCTACCACCATTGCTATTGGTGTAAGGGAATTCCTGTACGGTGACTGGTGCATAGAAATTCGCATGCACATTCTATTGTGCATAGAAATGAGCACAGGTGCATTGCTAATACAAATAAGCGTAGGCTTGCGAATGCACAAAAGAATGCACGCAATCGAGTGCACGCTTGTGGGAGCATGCCCACAGTTTCTGGCGCCAGACGGACTAGTTAAAGGAGGATCTTACTCTCTGTCAGTGCTGACTGGTCTTCAGCTAATTCCCTGTGTCCTGCTGTATCTTGTGTGTTATCCGTTACTGACCCGGCTTGCCATTGACCTGCTCTTGGATTCTGTTTTTGCTTCTGCCTATCTGTTTCTGAGGAAAAGGAAAAAAAGAGGCACCTTCTGAGTGCAGTAATTAAAAGACGTTTAACGATTCACAATGTAAAAACTCACATAATAGAGAAGTAAAACAAGCCCATCAGTAGACCTTTACTGTGACCTGCAGGGGTCCATCCCGTGTGGAGCTGGCCTCTTGGGGAGATGACAAATCCCGGGTAGCCGGGGAGAGTGGAGGTCCCACAGTGTAGGGTAAACGTCAGGCAGAATCCCTGGAAGCTGGAGGCAGTCAGGAGTCCAGGGCTCCATCATCCAACCAGAACCGGAAGTGCCCATGACCAGCGTGAACCTCAGCGGGGGCGTAAGTGACCTCACACACAAAGAGAAGCAGTAAACTGAAGGGAGGACACAGGCTACGTGCCCATATATCATCAGTTTCTGATCCTGGCTTCCTCCTGACCTCATCCCTATCTGATGTTCCTCATCGCCTGCTTGTTGCTGACCCTGGCTATTACTATGACTACACTTCTGGCTCCAGTTTGGCTCTACAGTCCTGCCGAGTGCTTGTCCTGGCTATCTATATCAGCTCCGGTTGTCATGGTGTGTTCTCGCCTCACGCTTATCAGAAGTTCTGACAAGCCACGCACCCAGATCTTGCAGTTCCAGTGGAGTGCTTCCTTAACCTCAGCTGGCCGTTCCGGCATCTCCTCTGTTCCTGACCGGATGCCCTGCTTGATTTACTGAGGTTACACCTTAAGCCGGAAGTTCTGCAATCATCAGGCACTCGTGTTTCTCCTGTCCCTCGGCACCATCTGTTCCACCTTCAGTGGGGCCTGGGCTGCAGATACAAGAGAGGGTGACCTCGTCAATTCAAACTTCTATCAGGTACGTGACGTGACAATCATCCCAGATTGGAGTTGCCCTTTTGCCAACAAGCCAAATTTCCCAGTTTAACACTTTATTTGCCTAAAAGCTGCTCTTCTCCCAGTGCGTTTAGGGAGAAAACACTCAAGTCAACTGTCATTTAAAGGTAAACTCCTTGTATCAATCCTGTCAGGAACTATCACCTACATCATCTACAGTCCCACCTATTTGTGCACCGACTGGGCCCCAGTGAGTGCACAAAAGAGTCCTCACTGCACTTAAAGGGACATTAACTACCCCTGTCAAAGAGCTCTATATCTCAGATGTAAATGGGTCCAAAGTGAATTAGTCCTATTGTTGCTAGTTCTTATTGCTCATTGGGCTTGCTACCACATCAGGTCAGAGGCACTGGGTTCCTTCCTGAATAACAGGCCTGCTAACAATGATTGAACTTCTGCTATATGCGCTACTTCTTTGCTTAGAGTTAAGAGTAATTATTGCCATTCCAAGTATCCATACCAGTTTGTACTGTTCAATCAAGTTCACATTGATGTTTAATATAAACCTCATCTCAGTTTACTCTAATCGGTGTGTGAATTTACTTTCTGGTGTTAATTTACTTTGTTTAAAAGAATCGTGTGGTGTCAGCAGGAGTTGGGCTTTCAGAGAGGGGTCCAGAATGACAGGGAGCCCAAATATAACTCAGCGACTCCTAAGGGGGTAGTGCTACATTATATAGTCAAAAGTCCAGGTTTGACTTGAACGCCCCTATTATCTCACTCAATTACTCTGAAAATTGACCAAGGTCCATCAAGTTCATCCAATTCTAATTTAAATTGTTCCCACACACATTAGATTCACGTAAGGTTGCCCATAAACGTCTTGAAACAAGCAAACAGTGATTTGATTTCAGGAACTGCTTGCAGAAATTTATGCTAAAGTACTAAAACAGATAATAAACACCCGTCAGTTGGGGGAGTTTGCTATTGCATTTTAATTATTTGCCTTTCCTTTTCCCTCTTTTCCATTTCCTTTCATTTCATTTACTTTCCTTTCCATTTTTTCCTCCTTTTCTTTTCCTTTCTTTTCCCTTCATTTATTTGCTTTCATTCCCTTCCTTCTTCGTCTTTTTCTTCTTTTGTTTTAATTTCCTTTTTATCTTTTCCCTTTTTCTACTTTTCTATCCTTTCCCTTTTTTAAATTTAGTTTCTCTTCTTGTTTTCTTCCCTCCCTTTCTTTTCCCTCCCTTTCTTTTCCTTTCCATTTTTTGCTTTTCCTTTTCATTGTTTTCTTTCCTGTCCCTTTCTTTCCTTTTCCTGAATTACTCCATTTTGTTTATCTCTCTTTTTCTTTTTTGACTTGCTTTCCTTCTTTTCCCATTTTTATCTGCTCCTTTCTTTTCCTTTCCTTTTTTCTTTTCCTTTCATCTCCCTTCTTGTTCTTCATTTATTTTCCTCCCTTTCTTTTTCCTTTGTTTCCTTTCAATCTTCCTTTGCATTTTTCTCCTTTCCTATTCTTTCCTATTCTTTTTCCCTTTTGTTTCACTTCTATTCTTTTTCAATCCCTTCTTTTTGTCTCCATATCGCCCCCCCCCCCCCCCCTTTTTTTTTTTTCTACTGTTCTCACTTTTCCCTTGTCTTCTTGCCCCTTCTTTCCTTCGCTTCCTTTTATCCCGTTAATTTTCCTTCTTTTTCTTCCCTTGCTTCTCTTTCCTCTTCTTCTCCTTTATGTATTTTTCCTTCTCTTTCCTCCATTCTTAACCATTATTTTTCTTTCCCTTTCTTTTTTTCTTCTTGCCGTAACCAGGGGTGCAGCTCTTCCTATTACAGTATTGTGACAAGTCATGTAATTGTAGTAAAAATACAGCAATTTTGCAATTCTGGAGGGGATGGAATTTATTTTCCTCAAAAAAAAAAAATGGAATTTCAGATTAAAAGTCAGAGAACCTGAAAAGCATCCCTTTCTACACTGACAAATAAATAGTTTCTCCTAAAGACTTGGTGGATGCTGCCTCGTCTCTGGAAGAGCCGCAGGGGTCAAAAACTCATTAGACTGTCCTTCTTACTGATCTCTAAAATAATTAAATGTATTATTTAAATTTCCTCTAAGACACCTTTTTTGTTTCTAGAATAAAGTACAAATAAAGGCTCCTGTGTAACAGTCTAAACAAGTCCCAAATCCAGTTACTATGTGATGCACAAGCCACAAAGGAAACAATAAAAACTTCCTGTTCCTTCCCTGGCTGAGCCAAATGCTCCTTCGTTTGTGTCTCACACACTCCCCCTCCCAGACACTGCAGCTCACAGTGGGAGTGTTTCAGCAACAGAGCCAGTGCTGTCAATCTAGAAAGCAGTGGGCGTGACTAGGGGAAGCCAGGTGGTTACTGACATACCACAGGCTTGTGTAGCAGCAGTGGCAATGTTGATAGCAACACAGAATACATGAGAGTAGCAACTGTCAGGCGTCTGCAAAAGAGTTGTTGTGGTAAACAAAATACCGTATTTCATCTATGTATTTAGTCACCTGTCTGGAGTTCAGAATTGAAGTGCACCTGTGTACAAACCAAGGCATACAAGCTCCTTTTCTCTACTGGAGATGTCTCAAGAATATAATAAGAGATGCAGCAAAGAGTAGCAGAAAGTTTGGTGATGTCATTGTGTTTGGAAGTATCTAAGATGGGTAAGTATCTAAGAAGTATCTAAGACTGATTGGATAGTAAAAATTGGGTGCAGCATGGTAGATTCAGGACCAATTACTACCAGTTAAGGTATAATACTAGAACCAAAAATAGTATGAAAGATGTGCTGGCTTTCTATTACCATTACCTCTAGAATGATCGTTTGGGGTCTTTGGTGAGTTCCAAACATGGGGCCTTGCTTCCACCATTGCTTTCCATATGGTCTTGGTTATGCCTTATGTCATGGCCGCCTGTCATTTCCTAGATGTCTCTAATCCACCATGTTCTTCATTTCCCTTTACCTTATTTTTCCTTGCTCTCTTTCACAATTTTTTTTATATTGAAAGAAAAGGGGTGCTGTTGAGCTTAGAAAAAAAAAATAAAAGAATTGACTATATATAAGACACCTATATAGCAGCAGTTGTAATTGTGAATTACCAAACACAAAATCTTAAATATCTTGAAAATGGACCGCACTAAGGTTACAAATTGACTAAATAAATTGTGCAATCTTTGAAGTGATAACAATGAGCAAAATATTAATATTCAGTCCCAACATGTGAATAAGTGGTGCAACGGTGCTGTATCTTTAATGGTGATACTCCATACTGAAATGACAAGTGCTTCACTGTGTTCACTCTGGTGCCCCACATAGATGTAAACTCACCGTCATTTCATGACTACCTATCTCTAGGTAAGTCGCACTCGCTTTTTGGGACTATCACAGTATGCAATCCGGTCCTGATGGCTGATATTCCTTCGCTCTTATAACCGTGGTTGCTGTTAGTAACCTATAACTTTCCACTAGGACTGCATCAATGCTAGGAAACTCCTCTCCTCCACAGGCAGTATTTCATATTTTTAGCATAAATTAAAACAAAACCAGACATCCAGTAGTGTAAAACTGTATAGAACTTTAATATGGGGTCAAACAATAGAAATGCCACTCACAAAAAAAGTGCCTTTCCTGGCACTAGGTGTATTCAGCTTTGTGTATTATGAATGGGAATTAAGATGGCCGCCGCCGTGTTCCAAATACCGGACGTGACGTCAGCGAAAGTTATGTCATAAGCCCTCGACGCGTTTCGACCAATAGATCGTCTTCAGGAAGTACCTGAAGCAGGACTGGATTGCATGCTGGGATAGCATGCAATCCAGTACAGTATTTGAATTTTTTTATACCTCCTCTCCAGCGAAGGTTCTTGTGTTATGGACAAAAAGTTGACATTTTCGCTTCAATATTACTTCCAACAGATGTGGTTTTGCTTTACTGACTCTTCATTCATGACCATGCCCATCCAGCTCCATATCAAGATCCTCATGTAGCACCCCAGTTCAAAACATGATTTTTTTTAACATTGCAAAGGAGAACATTTGCATGCCATACCTGAAAATAGATCAGATTTGTGTTCGCAGCAGTGTTTTCTCAGTGCTTAGAGGGAGATTGTTCTAAATCAGCTCTTTGAGTCTCCAGAAACTCTGTGTAGCACCCCCTTGACCCGCAAATATTAGTGAGACCCTTGGGGACAAGTTAGGCTAGCCATTCACCTCAGAATGTAGTCCTCAACAATAGTGGAGGAACGTGTATAGATGGATGCCAGTCACTTTTAGATGCAAAATAAAATAGTTTATTGACTCACACTCAAAACTCCAAGAAGACTGGGTAAGGGCACAAGATACCCATGGACTAGCAGACTCCAGAAATATGAAACAAAAGTACTTACAGTGTTCACAGATGGAGAAGCTTTAGGTTGGCGCGATGCTCTGTGACTTTAGCCCCTGACTACAAAGCACTTATCACACCCTGTGAAGAAGCCATCTTACTCGAGTGAGATCCAAGCTTCCAATGCAAGCATTTCTTACTCCTCAAAACATCTAGAGTTTCTCCAAGGCTCCTCAATCCACAGGTTACAAAAGCTAGGCCTCAAACCAGGGCTTTGTCCAGCCACATGGTCACCCTCTCAGGCAGCAGGCCAAGAAGGATTCAACAGCAAACACATCCCTCCCTTAAGCAGGAGGTCCAGAGGAGAACTAGCTTTGCAAGGCAACTCCCTAAATATTTATACCCTATTTATACCTCCCTGTTTTTAACATTTGGTTTTGGAATGAATGTCATTTCCTGAATAAGCTCCACCTTCACTGTCTCTGTCCAAAAAAAATTCCACCCTGCAACTTCAATTTTTTTTGTCACTGCAATCAAAAACAAACATTGATTTGACCCCAGTAACTATTCAAAAGTTGAACAAACAGTCCTGAAATGAGTGGGACACTTACTTACACTCTGTGTGGAAGCAGTGGACTCTCTGTACAGGTCCGACATGCCTCTTACTCAGTCACAGGTATAGCTATACATATAGCAAAGCTAATGCTGCCTGCTGATTGGAGAATTCTAGCCTAGCAGTGAGTGTATCAGACCTCTGAAAAGAGACCACTGCTTTCATATAAAGAGCCAGGGTCCCACTCTGCAGCATGCTGGCAGGAGGCAGGCTTTTCTACTCATGCTGTGGCTTCCTTTAAAGGAACTGTTCGTCACCTTTTGTTTTCATGCACCTGGAATGTATTTATCTTAAACTGAAGGTTTAATTGGACTTTAAGCACTTCCTACCCAGTCCCGTGGCCATTTATGTGGGTCTGTACGCCTGAGGGGCATGACAGACTTTCTGATCGTGTGACTAATTTTACCAATGTGATTGGCTCCAATGCACAATTTCCACCACACACGTTCCTGAAAAAATGGCTGTATGTGTAAGCGGGTGCTTCAGCGACCATTGGCTAGAACTGAAGACACGTGAGAGAACGTCACCAGCATACCATGGATCTCCAGAATGGGTTCAAAGCTTTATTCAGCGATCCCATTATTACAGCAGAAGCAACATTTCAGAGCCTCACAGGACCCCTTCACAAGCCTGATGAAGGGATCCTACGAGGCTCTGAAATGGTGCTTCCGCTGTAATAATGTGATTGCTGAATAAAGCTTTGAACCCAATGTGATTGGCTGTTACAGTGGTCACATGATCGGGAGCCCTCTCTGCCCAATCATGACTAGAGCCCGAGAGCTGTCTATGACTACCTGGCAGTGCCAGGACAAGGTCAACCAGCGCCCAGAGTAAAGATGCAAAAGCTTAGGGGATCATACGCCCAGAAGTCATTTGATTCTCAGAATCACTGCCACTGTCACTACTTATGTCAGCCCTGTAACAGAAGGGAGGCACCTCCATTACTGCAGAAAACCCTTACGCCCAAGGGAAGCCGCCCCTCCCACCCACCTCTTGTCAAGGCCCTGCTGTTTGCAGGGCCATCTGTAACGTGGGGCAAACAGGGCAGATGCCCCAGTCAAGTCTTTGTTGTTGTGTCCAAAGCAGCTGCCTCTTGAGGCCATGCTACCTGCAAATTGGGGTTCCGATGATGGCACTACAGAGTGCACTGGGTACACTGGAGGCATCGCTCTATTCCCCAGCCAGAAGGGAGAGTGTGGGACCAGGAGCTCCACTGACCCTGCCCCATGCAGTCTGAATGCTTGGGAGCTAAGTTCTGAGCATCAGTCCCACCCCCGGACCTCTGAGAGCAGATGCTAAGCCCGGTTGGCCAGGTATGTCCTTCCCCCCACAGACTGCCTGTGCACTGTTATACCAAACCCTGAGCTGTTGTTCACAAACTGTAAAGCTGTGCATTTCTTAAAGGTGTCTTATTATCTCCTGTAGTACATCCGTGGTCTCTGGTCATCTCCTGTACTACGTCTGTAGTTTCTGACCATCTCCTGTAGTACATCCGCAGTCTCTGGTCATCTCCTGTAGTACATCCACAGTCTCTGGTCATCTCCTGTAGTACATCCGCAGTCTCTGGTCATCTCCTGTAGTACATCCGCAGTCTCTGGTCATCTCCTGTAGTACATCCGCAGTCTCTATTCATCTCCTGTAGTACATCTGCAGTCTCTGGTCATCTCCTGTAGTACATCCACAGTTTCTGGTCATCTCCTGTAGTACATCCACAGTCTCTGGTCATCTCCTGTAGTACATCCGCAGTCTCTGGTCATCTCCTGTAAAACATCCACAGTCTCTGATCATGTCCTGTAGTACATCCGCAGTCTCTGGTCATCTCCTGTAGTACATCCGCAGTCTCTGGTCATCTCCTGTAAAACATCCACAGTCTCTGATCATGTCCTGTAGTACATCCGCAGTCTCTGGTCATCTCCTGTAGTACATCCGCAGTCTCTGGTCATCTCCTGTAGTACATCCGCAGTCTCTGGTCATCTCCTGTAGTACATCCGCAGTCTCTGGTCATCTCCTGTAGTACATCCGCAGTCTCTGGTCATCTACTGTAGTACATCCACAGTCTCTGGTCATCTCCTGTAGTACATCTACAGTTTCTGGTCATCTCCTGTAGTACATCCGCAGTCTCTGGTCATCTCCTGCAGTACATGCACAGTCCCTAATCATCTCCTGTAGTACGTCTGCAGTCTCTGATCATCTCCTGTAGTACATCCACAGTCTCTGATCATCTCCTGTAGTACATCCACAGTCTCTGATCAACTCCTGTAGTATATCTGCAGTCTATACAATCTTGCAGGTCTACAATCTTGTCCCTGATATCCTTTGACAGCTCTTTGTTCTTGTCCATGATGGTGAGGAAGAATGAGATTCTGTGAACAGGTGTCTTTTATGTATATTACAAGCGATCATTAGGAGAACCTTCTTAAATTGACAGGACTAATCTGTGTACCACATGAGCACGTAGAAAGTCTGTGGGAGCCAGAATCATTGTTGGTTGGTAGGGGATCAAATACTTATTTTACTCACTGAACTGCAACTCAATTTATAACATTTGTATTATGTTTTTTCTGAATTTTTGGTTGATATTCTGTCTCTATCTTTTAAAGTACACCTATGATAAAAAATTCTAGACCCTTCATTTCTTTGTAAGTGAGCAAACTTACAAAATCAGTAGGGGATCAAATAATTATTTTCCCCACTGTATATGTGTAGCCCACCCTCTTTGCTCTGCACATAAGTGTTATGTGGGCAGCAGGAGATTAATTGCCTGCATTTTTTCTAGACTTTTCATAAAATTCTGGGCTTTCAGAGATCCCAGTGAAGAGTTAATGGCCGTGCAGTTCACCGAAGATAAAGGCCTTTCCCTGGCGGTGACACACTGGCTTGTTTTGTTGTCACATAATAAGATGTGCTTTGGGCACGATGGGGACTGAATGGCACATATATTCCCAGGTGACGGAGCAGAGAAAAGTAGGTTTTCTTGTTGTTTGTCTCCTGAATATTGGTGAGTGACAGCATCCATTTATGAGGCGGCTTGGAACACAATGGTCCGATAACAGGCTGGGTCACATGACCAGGATCTCTCTCACTATACAGAGAAAGATCTCACTTCATCGCCACCACAGACACATGGAGGAGACACGAGACAAAACGCTTCAGATAAATGAACTCCATTTCATCTCAGCTGTTCATCTGCCACTGTTATAGGCTATATATATATATATATATATATAGAGAGAGAGAGAGAGAGAGAGAGAGACACACACACAAGGGTTGAAATGATTGGGGACTCATTCACATCTCAAGCGATTCCAAGCTATTTTTTTCATTTTAAATGGTAGGACAATTTGCATGATACTATAAGGCTGGACTTTAGGTGTAGACTTTATTGCATAGGTAGATTGCTCTAACTTGGACAATGAAAGTATGCATATGTGGAAGCTGAAAATCAATCTACAGTCATCACCGCAGTCTTCTCGGTCCCATGTCCAGCATCTGCTCTCCTGTATAGTGATCATAGTGAGTTGCACACTTGGCATGGGTGCCATTTTTCTCAATTAATGCAAGATGCTACCTGATTTGACTAGGATGAGATTATATCTCTGCCCCAACTCGTCAGATGCCCTACTCACCCCACTATTATAGTCATCGCCAGAGCCTTCTGGGTCCCATGTCCAGCATCTGCTCTACTGTATAGTGAACACTCGGAGTCCTTCACTTGGCTCAGGCACCATTTTTCTCACAGAATGCAAGATGTTACCTGATTGGACTAGGAGGAGATTATATCACTGCCCCACCAAGTCAGACGCCCTACCCACCCCGCTAATATAGTCATCGCCAGAGCCTTCTGGGTCCCATGTCGAGCATCTGCTCTACTGTATAGTGAACACACGGAGTCATTAACTTGGCACAGGCACCATTTTTCTCAAAGAATGCAAGATATTATCTGGATGGACTAGGAGGAGATTATATCACTGCCCCAGCTCATCAGTTGCCCTACTCGCCTCACTATTATAGTCATCACCAGAGCCTTCTGAGTCCCATGTCGAGCATCCGCTCTACTGTATAGTGAACACGTGGAGTCCTTCACTTGGCTCAGGCACCATTTTTCTCAAAGAATGCAAGATGTTACCTGATTGGACTAGGAGATTATATCACTGCCGCACCTCATCAGATGCCCTACTCGCCCCACTATTATAGTCATTGCCAGAGCCTTCTGGGTCCCATATCGAGCATCTGCTCTACTGTATAGTGAACTGTATCGTTCACTTGGCACAGGCACCATTTTTCTCAAAGGATGCAAGATGTTACCTGGTTGGACTAGGAGGAGATGATGTCACTGCCCTACCTTGTCCAATCAGAGAACACCATGCATTCATTGAGAAAAAAACATGCAGACCGGGTGACCTTCTGTAGGGGTTTTACATCATGGCAGCTGTTCAAGACTGAAGCCAGAAGACAGCAGCAATCACTGTGGTAGCAGGTACTAGTGATTTCCAACCTTCACAGGGATCCTACAAGAATGGAATATGTATCCTTATATAGCACACTCCCAGAATAGGTTGCTGGAGAGATTCAGGTTGGAAGAGGCCGACCCTGGGTCTGAATATTTATGTGGTCTCAGCCAATCCCCAGGGGAGAGGATGCCAAGTAGATGGCTGAGGAGTGCATAAATAGTTTGGGGCCTGGAGAAGCAGGGTTCTTGTCCAGGAGGGAAATGTAGCTGAAGTCTGCAGGAGTTCATGGAGGTCCCAGCTCAGTGGGAGCTAGGGGGCTACTTTCTGGAAAAGAGCTGGAGCCAAATTAAATGGGGTTCACTGAGGATCTGGCCTGGGAGTTCACAGAAGTGTCTGGCTGATATTGGACTGAGGCATTCAAATATATGGCGACATTGTGAGTGTAGACCTGAGCATAGGATCCTAGTGAGTGTTCGTGCTCTAACCCTTTAAGCATCTGCTCTAGTGCTACTGAAATGGGACTTTGCTCAGAGTCGTAGGGTTGCTAGTTCTCCTATGGTCTGCTATGAGGGGAATTATTATTATTATCATACAGGATTTATATAGCGCCAACAGTTTGCTCAGCGCTTTACAATATAACGGGAGACAATACAGCAAATTACAGTTCAATACAAGAGGGATAGGAGGGCCCTACTCCTGGGCGCTTACAATCTAGGAGGGAGGGGCTAGTGGTACAAAAGGTAGTAACTGTGGGGGATGGACTGGTTGGAAGAGTAGAAGATTCCATTATTAGCTGAGGGCAGGATAGGCTTCCCTGAAGAGATAGGTTTTCAGAGATCGCCTAAAAGTGAGTAGAGTAGGCGATAGTCTGATAAATTGGGGTAGAGAGTTCCAGAGGATGGGGGAGGCTCTGGAGAAGTCCTGGAGACGAGCATGGGAGGAGGAGACAAGGGAGCTAGAGAGCAGGAGGTCTTGCGAGGAGCGGAGAGTACGGTTTGGGTGATATTTAGAGACAAGATCGGTGTTGTAATTTGGGGCAGAGTTATAAATGGCTTTATACATTATTGTTAATGTTTTGAATTTTATCCGTTGGGCAATGAGAAGCCAGTGGAGGGATTGGCAGGGAGGGATGGCTGATACAGAACGGTTAGTAAGGTGGATGAGTCTGGCAGCAGCATTCATGATAGACTGAAGAGGGGACAGCCTGCGATGAGGTCGGCCAATGAGAAGGGAGTTACAATAGTCAAGGCGAGATATAACAAGGGAGTGAATAAGTTGCTTAGTGGTTTCCAAGGTTAGGAACGGGCTTATCTTGGAGATGTTACGGAGGTGAAGTCTACAAGATTTGGACAGCGATTGGATTTGGGGGTGAAAGGACAGATGGGAGTCTAGGATTACACCTAGGACCCTGGCATGAGGGGAGGGACTGATGATTGTGTTATTGATCTTGATGGAGAAGTCGGGGGAGGGGGCACGGGCTGGAGGGAATACTAAGAGCTCAGTTTTGGAAAGATTGAGTTTGAGGAAGTGGAGTGACATCTATGCCGATATGTCACTTAGTAGGCTAGTAATGCGAGAGGAGACTGAAGGGGTGAGGTGAGGGGTAGAAAGAAAGATTTGTGTGTCATCAGCATAGAGATGGTACTTAAAGCCATGGGAGTTTATCAAGTGACCAAGGGAGGAGGTGTAGATGGAGAAGAGAAGGGGTCCACGGACAGAATCTTGAGGGACCCCTACAGAAAGAGGAAGTGAAGAGGAGGAGGCAGCGTTATAGGTAACGCTGAAGGAGCGCTGCGATAGGTAGGAGGAGAACCAGGAGAGAGCAGAGTCTCTGAGACCAAGAGAGTGGCGTTTTTTGAGGAGGAGGGGATGGTCAACCGTATCAAAAGCCACAGAGAGGTCAAATAGTAAGAGGAATTGCCCTGAAGAGTGTAGACAAGGCAAAGAGTGTCCTCTGCTTTCTTTGTGCACTGAATTTTGGATTATCCCAAAGCCCAACCTGCACCTCAACCAAGTTCAACAAGCATTAAATTATAAAAAGACACTCTGTGACATACCCAACTGGGACACAGGCTTTAGGAGGGGACTGCAGGCTAGCCTCCTGCCTACTAACCATGGCTCATGGCATCTGAGTGGACACTATTCTGTGGAAGGTGTGTGCCTGGTAGGACCTTTGGAGTAGTTCTAGTTCAGATTCAAGTCCATGTCTCCCCAAAACACACAGACTCTTAGAACTGGAGGACCCGGATACAGATTTGGGGCCTCTGTGACCAAACCAGCACTTACTGCTTCATTCCCCGACCCCTCCTAGATTCAGAGCCTGAGATCAGATGTTAATACAATCGGCTAAAAACAACCTGATGTTGAGGTCTCTTGCTGTAATCTATTTATGAAGGTGGCATGTGTTTTCCATTGTGCATTTGTTCCATCATTAATTGAGTCACATATTGTTTCTATCTGTTGGCTAGTCTTCCTGGAGGTTCCTACATGACTGGATTAGTCTTGTGTCAACTTTACCTCATTATGTAACACTGTTCAACAGGTAAAAAGTTTTGGGCATAAAATTAGCTAATCTTACATAATTTTGGGGTGCTGAAAACGAAAATGACCCTAAAAAATGTTGATTGGCTCTAGTTTCCATAATATATTCACCCATCTAATGACGTAAGCCATTCAAAATTATGATGCAACTTCAGCTGCATATTGCGCAATTGATACTGGTGACCAATAGAAAATTGCATGTATACTGAGATGATGCAATATTAGCCTTTAATTGCATCACTTCACTGCATAAAAGCTGCAGTATCTGTAGCTGATTGTAGTTCAACAGCGTCTTTACATTTCGTTTTATGCTTATATAGGCTACTCAGTAATGCCTCGAACTTGTGTGAATAAAGCAGATAATTTCTGCTATATCTGCGGTGAAATAACTTTTATCTCACAAAAAAGGAGGATAACAGGAATGATTAAGAAAGCCTACAACTTGTATTTTGGCTGCAAGATAGGAGACCAGGACAAGAGCTGGGCACCACATATATGCTGCAATTCTTGTGGGACGGCACTGGAGCAATGGTTGAATGGAAAAAAGGCATCTATGCCTTTCACTGTGCCAATGATTTGGAGAGTCTCTAAAAATGTCTCTAAAAATTCTCTAAAAACATGTCTCTAAAAATTCATTTTCTACATTCGCATCTGGATTTTTTCCCACCAAACTGTGGAGCAGTGAGTGATGAACACGGAGAGCGCTTCCATCAAGACATTGCAGCTATGGAAAGAAGATATCAAGGTAAATGGAGCCCATCAATGCTTGCTGACTATTGCTGGACAGTTGTAAGAGATAGCCCTTTCCTCGAATACAAGAGAAAAGCCAAGAGAAGCAAAACCGACACAAACTGAAGACAAAACTAGTGAGAATCCTAAGTATTAAAATGATTCAACTTAGCTTATGGCTATAATTTTTCTTGGTAATCCTATGCAATATATTATGCCATTTAGGCTTTGTTATGTAGTCAATATCACTTGCTTTATATTTGTGGAAAGACATCTATCTATATAATTATTGTGCATTATGTAGTCATTACGCCTATAGTAGAAAACTTTCCGTTTACAGAAAAACTAGAGCCAATTGACAAATTTCATTGTTATATTTGAACTCAGAATGTGAAATTCATTAAGAAATGGATCCTTTTGTTTCCAAAACTGGCAAAAAATAAAAATTTGTTGAACAGTGTAATCAGTGTGGGAAGTTTATCCTAATGCATAATATGTTTTTTATTGTTCATGTGTGGTCTGCCCCTATTTCTGAAGTACATAAAATCCTGTATTTTATGTTCAATAAAGAGTTCCATTTGCACCTAGTGTAGTCTAGTTCTTGGGTGCAATGCTCAGCTATAATACCTTAGTCCTGTGTCCCAGCGGTGAGGAAGCAGTTCTCTGACAGAGGCACTCAAGCGAGGTGCCAGGTCTGTCACACACTCCTTGCCTGGTCATTGAGCTGTAAGACTGTCTAGTTATTGCATGCCCGGTTGAATATACACCCAATTGGGAAGAGGACCTGGGATCAATCAGCGGTGTCCATCAGGAATCTGCGCTACACTTACTTTGGTCCAAGCTGGACCAATGTATCTACAGCATGTAATACAAACAGCACCTAAAATTCAGCTTTAATAAATAATACTTTAATGTCAATAGGACCCATTCCCACCAGGATGAGTGATTTTTTAAAAATAGCAGCAGTTTGGGCTGCAGCTTCCCTCCAGGTCAACCAAAAGTGTTTTGTATAGCCAAAACCTTTTTTAAATTTTGGAAGAAGTAGGGAAGGCTCAAAACCTACCAGTCTGTTTTTCTGCTCTGTGTCCCGTAGATTTCCTTTCACTTCCTGTCATGAAGGCGCAACAGGAAATAAGAGGAAATCTCTACAAACTGAGGAGATGCTCATAGCATAGCTATTCTTGCTGCAAGCTTCATTTCAGCTTTCAGCTGTTTTGTCAGCATAATGTTTTCAAGTGGTCTCACTGCCAAAACTGAACCGAATCACAACCTCAATATTTTTTATGGCAGCTTCCGCTTTGTTGGCCGGCTTCATTATGTGACCCCTGGACATTTTCCTCAATAAACCATTATTTTTCTGCCAGATGTTTAGGAAAATTCATGCATACCTGCGCTTATCAGCAAGTCCACACGGCAAAATAAAGCTTAGCTGTAACCTGCCACCTAATTTATGTTTAATTTGTGCGCTAATGCCGTCCTACCGCCGCACCGGCAGGAACCGTAGAGAGATGCGTCTGACACAATACCGCGTTTTAAATCTTTTCCAGCCTCCAAATGTTCTGGGGGCTGCTAAACATGGACACGAGAGGAAGGTTTAATTTCAACCTCGGAGCCTGTGTGCGTTATAAATTTTACCAGGGAATTACGCAGGAAGCATATCTATGATTAGGCGGCGTTCCCCAAAGAAAGAGTGGATCAAGTGACATTTTATAAGCATGTTGGAATATACGGATGTAGCTCGGTGATGACTTCAATAACAGCAAAGCAAATACCAAAGCTGAATTTTAATCTGGTTTCCAACACAATTCTCATATATTTTTAAGGTTCTACATAAACCATTGTCAGTAGTTGCAATCAAATTCAGATTTACAAGCCATCTGCATTGAGACCGTTGGAAATGCTGTGTGGGTTGGGGGAAGGGGGGTTGTAATTGGAGTTACAATAATTGCTTTTTGTTATGGACATCTGTAATATTTGTATGGGTTTAAAATGAATCTATGCTGTATACAAAAAAGGAAGCAATATTTTTACAAATTATATATATACACATATATATATAAATATAATATATATATATATATATATATATATATATATATATATATATATATATATATAGTCCCTGCCCACCATCCCAGCTCCGGGCACAGTCCCTGGGTTCCACCCCCTACCCACTTCCCAGTACTGCTCCTTAAAGAGAATACAAAGCCAAGTATAATTTTGTGGTGCTTTGTAATTTGTTAATGATAACAAGAAAAACAGTAAAAATAGATCCCATGCAGCCAGCAGCAATAGACCCCCCATGCAACAAAATACCACCCCAGCAACAATAGACCCCCAGCAAAAACAACAGATCTCCCAGCAGCAGCCACAATCAATAGACTCTCCAGCAGCCAGCAACAATAGACCCCTCCCTCATCCGTAGAATCCTATCAGCAACAATAGACCTCCCCAGAAACAATAGACAATAAACCATTTCAGTAGTTGAAATCAAATTCAGATTTACAAGCCATCTGCATTGAGACCGTTGGAAATGCTGTGTGGGTTGGGGGAAGGGGGGTTGTAATTGGAGTTACAATAATTGCTTTTTGTTATGGACATCTGTAATATTTGTATGGGTGTAAAATGAATCTATGCTGTATACAAAAAAGGAAGCAATATTTTTACAAATTATATATATATATATATATATATATATATATATATATATATGTGCAGAAACTCCTTAATCACTTCTTGTCCCTGCCCCCCATCCCACCTCTGAGCACAGTCCTTTGGTTCCACCCCCTACCCACCTCCCAGTACCACTCCTAAGGGAGAATACGAAGCCAAGTATAATTTTGTGGTGCTATGTAATTTGTTAATGATAACACGAAAAACAGTAAAAATAGATCCCATGCAGCCAGCAGCAATAGACCCTCCATGAAACAAAATACCACCCTAGGAACAATAGACCCCCAGCAGCAACAACAGATCTCTCAACAGCAACCAGCATCAATATACTGTCCAGCAACCAGCAATAATAGACCCCTCCCTCAATTGTAGATCCCCACCAGCAACAATAGACCTCCCCAGAAACAATGGACAATAAACCATTTCAGTAGTTGCAATCAAATTCAGATTTACAAGCCATCTGCATTGAGACCTTTGGAAATGCTGTGTGGGTTGGGGGAAGCGGGATTGTAATTGGAGTTAAAATAATTGTTTTTTGTTATGGACATCTGTAATATTTGTATGGGTTTAAAATGAATCTATGCTGTATACAAAAAAGGAAGCAATATTTTTACAAATTTTATAAATAGAGAATACAATTCGATACACGAGGGGTTCGAGGGCCCTGCTCCTTGGAGCTTACAATCTAGGAGGGAGGGGATAGTGGTACAGGAGGAAATAGCTGTGGGGGATGGAGTGGTAGGAAGAGTGGAGGAGATCGTGAATTAGCAGGGGGTGAGTTAGACTTCCCTGAAGAGGTGGGTTTTCAGGGTGCGACTAAAGGAGAGGAGAGTAGGTGATAATCTGATGGATTGGGGTAGGGAGTTCACATTTGTGAGGTCAGGCACTGATGTCAGACGAGAAGGCCTGGCTCGCAGTCTCCACCCTAATTCACCCCAAAGGTGTTCTATGGGGTTGATCTCAGGACTCTGTGCAGGCCAGTCAAGTTCCTCCACCCCAAACTCGCTCATCCATGTCTTTATGGAAATTGCTTTGTGCACTGGTGGGCAGTCATGTTGGAACAGGAAGGGGCCATCCCCAAACTGTTCCCACAAATTTGTGAGCATGAAATTGTCCAAAATGTCTTGGTGTGCTGATGCCTTAAGAGTTTCCTTTACTGGAACTAGGGGGCCAAGCCTAACCCCTGAAAAACAATCCCACACCATAATCCCTCCGCCAAACCTTACACTTGGACAATGCAGTCAGGCAAGTACTGTTCCCCTGGAAACTGCCACACCCAGACATGTCCATTGGATTTCCAGACAGAGAAGCGTGATTCATCACTCCAGAGAACACGTCTCACTGCTCTAGAGTCCAGTGGCAGCGTGCTTTACACCACAGCATCCAACACTTTGCATTGCACTCGTTAATGTAAGGCTTGGATGCAGCTGCTCGGCCATGGAAACCCATTCCATGAAGCTCTCTACGCACTGTTGTTGTGCTAATCTAAAGGTTACATGAAGTTTGGAGGTCTTTAGCATTTGACTCTGCAGACAGTTGGCGACTTCTGCGCACTGTACGCCTCAGCATGCACTGACCCCGCTCTGTCATTTATGTGGCCTACCACTTGGTGGTTGAGTTGCTGTTGTTCCCAGTTGCTTCCACTTTGTTATAATCCCACTAACAGTTGACTATGGAATATATAGTAGCAACACTAAACATGCGCGACATCACAGAGCCAGTAAAGTTACCTTAATGCTTGTACTGTTCCCATAGACTCATAAGCTCTACACCAACCAAACCTTTTCAACACAGAGGAACCCTTGAAATAACTTTCCAGTTTCAGAGAACCAATTCTAAAATTACTATATCTACAACCAGGGCTGCCAAAACAGGGGTAGCTCCACGCCTCCTGTAGGAGGCCCGGGCCCTTCTCTTCACTAGGGGGCCCTGACTAGCCCACAGCTTATAATGCACTTGTAACAGGGATTTTTTTTTCAGCGGGAAACTTGTGCGCTGGCCCCTTGCATTGCCGCTCACTACAGTCATTTATAAACTCAGAAGTTCTGTTTCTGTTTTTTTGATAAGTGACAGCGATCCCAGCGGCTCAATCAAGCTCTCACTGCATATATACTTCAGGGGCGGGATGGAAGGAGGAGGGGGCGGGATGGAAGGAGGATGGGACTGTACTGAGCAGGGCACACAGCTCTAGGTCCATGTCTGTGGGAATATATGCTCATTCAGGCTTGACCACTTCACCGTCACCTTAATAGTTGTACTTCTCCAATGAACTCACATGTTCCACACCATAGAGTCAGTAATGCGACCTTAATCTTTGTACTCTTCCCATGGACTCACAGACCCTACACCATAGAGCCAATAAAGCCATAGCTTGCATTGATCTTGGGCATTCCATTCCAAAACCACAGGCAGAAATATGGAGTTGCTTTCCCCTCACTCCTTTGGTGCTTTAACAGTTTCCACTAATTTTGGAAAGCTTTCCACAAGACATTGAGTGCGTCCGTGGGAATATATGCTCATTCAGGCTTGTACCACTTCACGTCACCTTAATAGTTGTACTTCTTCCATGAACTCACATGTTCCACACCATAGAGTCAGTAATGCGACCTTAATCTTTGTACTCTTCCCATGGACTCACAGACCCTACACCATAGAGCCAATAAAGCCATAGCTTGCATTGATCTTGGGCATCCCATTCCAAAACCACGGGCAGAAATATGGAGTTGCTTTCCCCTCACTCCTTTGGTGCTATAACAGTTTCCACTAATTTTGGAAAGCTTTCCACAAGACATTGAGTGCGTTCGTGGGAATATATGCTCATTCAGGCTTGTACCACTTCACCATCACCTTAATAGTTGTGCTTCTCCCATGAACTCACATGTTCTACACATGGGCGGACTGACAACTCATGGGGCCCCCGGGCAGTAGGGGATCATGGGGCCCCTGTGTCCTCGCCCACACTCAAACCACACCCAAAAAAGCCTATGAGAGTTACCAGGGGCAAATCATGGGGTCCCCTACTGACCCCGGGCCCTCGGGCAGAACCTGAGTGCTCGAATGGTCAGTCCGCCCATGGTTCTACACCATAGAGTCAGTAATACAACCTTAATCTTTGTACTCTTCCCATGGACTCACAGACCCTACACCATAGAGTAAATAAAGCCATATCTTGCATTGATCTTGGGCATCCCATTCCAAAACCACGGGCAGAAATATGGAGTTGCTTTCCCCTCACTCCTTTGGTGCTATAACAGTTTCCACTATTTTTGGAAAGCTTTCCACAAGACATTGAGTGCGTCCGTGGGAATATATGCTCATTCAGGCTTGTACCACTTCACTGTGATTGTAATGTTTAGCTTTAACGTTCGCTCTGCTGACCTTCTTGGTGCCTGAGGGACTAAGTCAAATCACCAGATATATTAATATGATATTAAAAAATTTATAGTGACATGCAGACGTCGCCTCCCTTTCTTCCCCCCTCAGGGGGCAGTGTGGAGCTAAAACACAGCTGCCCATAGTTGTACATCTTGCTGGAATTTAGATCAAATTATACCAGTAATATATTTGTGTCCAGACTTGATGTGTACTCTAGATAAGAACTAAAGGTGGTTAGCCTCTTTATTCTAAAATTAAATTATTATCCATACCACGTGTTGTTATGCTCTCAGTATCAAGTCATTATTATAGATTGAAGTAGTGATTTATTCTTTGCTGCTGCCTTGATGATCTGTCTTGCATTTAAAAGAAATATGCGCTGAAAAAAAAATTACAGCTCTAAATTGCTGCTTTCTGCTTATTATTTGTATGAGTTTTGTGTCAAAGAGACTTGCCAAAAAATATGATAAGATAATTTCCTTTGCATTTTTTTATACATTTTTTTTGGGGAAAATGCATCAGTCTTTTTTTATTTAATTGTCCACCGATCAGTCTTATTCTCTAGATTTATACTGTAAACCTTTAATAAACTACAGGTTCCCCCCCCATCCTAACCCCGACGTCCACCCCACCTGTAAGCAAGCTGTTATTTATAAGCGTTATTTATAAGCGTTATTTATGCATGTTTCTCAGATTTGGACCCTGTTCAGCTCTCTCTTTCTGCTCCAGATGGATTTACTGTCGAAGACTTTATTCCTCTAATTTCTATGTTATTAAATGTTGTCTTCCCTTTGTGCCCAGATGGTTCTGCTTACCATTCCTTGTAGAAGGAAACAGGCGGGTCCACTGGTCAAAGCCATTTGTTTTATTAATTGTTACATCTATGTATCTTATTGTTTCCAGTTACAGAATGCATTGATGAAGAAAGCGTGTGAACTCGGAGCCAATTAAAGGGCAATCCACGTGATGAAAGAAATGCAGAGAGTGGCTAATACTCAGCAGAAAGTATTTCTACATTTTTTGCATTGTTTTTCATTTTTGGTGTTAAATTGTCATAAATAAATGTTTAAAACAGGGTGCCTTTTTTCTAAGCACACCACTAGCTATGACCAAAGATTAATGGAATATAATGTATTCATCCTTAAAGCAAACCTGTGCTTAGTCTATGCAATTGGTAAACTTTAAAGAGACCCTGTCCCCAGACCAATTATTTCAACCAAAAATGTACCATAATTCAGCGGTTCAACCTAATTGAGACCAGAGCCCCGTAAATTCTTCCAAAACCTTCCATGCCCCAACAGTAAAAAAAAAATGCTGGAAGGTTCTGGATGGGTGTAACTGTGGGGAGATGGGGGTTCTAGAGGGGGACTATGCAGCAGATTTGGTGGTCCTGTAGGGATGAGGTTTCTAAAGGGAGCTGGGGGTAATTGTGGAGGATGGGGTTACTGTAGGAGGGTGTGGGTGTCTCTAGGAGGTTGGGGGTTTCCAGAGACACAGTGGTAGACTGGAGCACTATGCAGGCACTGGGGGAACTGTGGAGGATCTGTAGCAAGCTAGGGGGAACGGTGGGGACTGAGATTTCCCAGGGGACCTGGGGACAGTGTGTTAAGGGGCTTGGAGAACTGCTATGGGAGGTTGGGTGGCATTATGGTTGCTGGGAGGCACTGTGGAAATTTTTGGAATCTTCAGCTGGCTAATGCCTGGAACGAGGATGGCCCAGTATTGGGCCACAGACTGGTGTATAGACATCCAAAAACCCTGAGACTCATTTGGGTGCTGCCATCTTGAATGTAATGTCAGCAACCCTAGCAGACTCAGAGCTGTCACTCAAGTGGCACTCTATAGTAGCCATTCCCAATCAAAGTTTTTCCAGAGATTGCTAGGGGTTCCAGGAGCTGTGGATGATTGACTTCTTATCTGATGTTGCCCGCATAGTCCTGGGGCCAACACCACTTGGCAGAGCCAGTGACATGATGTCGATGATCTTTTTATCTATCTGTAAGGGTGGCATTCTAAACATGTCTGTATGAAGGCCATCTTCTTACTGACCACCACAACAGAGTCAATTTCTAAACATGGCTGTATGAAGACAACCTTCTTATTGACCGCCACAATAGAGTTGATTTCCCAATGAGCCCAGAATAAGGTTTTTTTTAGCAGGTTCCTTGAGGCTGGAAAACTATTTTAAGGGTTCCTCTGGGGTAAAAAGATTGAGAAAGGCTGCTCTATAGCATTCCTCTTCACTCTCTTTTGGTAGCTACATGAAAGGTTATGTAGTAAGGTGAGGGCTGGAGGAACTGGTCAAGCACAGGCAATAATTAAACACTTCCATAAAGTAAGGGGGCTGTGATATACAAGGAGGGAGGGGGCTGCACTACGGAATTTAAATTTCTAGCAAGAGATATTGCAAGTGAATAAAAAATAAGTTAAAAAAAAATATTACCAAAAAATAGACACAGGGTCTCTTTAATGTGCTTATCTCAATATACCTTTCCATTACTCCACCACTGCTACATTCAGTCACTGGGAGCAAGGGAAAGGAAATCCCGTGTAAGCTCTCATTTACTTTAGTAGGAGCTTACAGAGGGTTCAGCATTCTCTCTACACACCCATGTGACAGCACTGGGCCAATCACCAATGTTAAAGGACAGGCAGTGAATCATGCTCTCCTAAAAGTACTGGGTATTTCCTCACTACCTGTGCCTTTACAGAGCTGAAGGGGAGCAAAAGAAAGGTGAGTATATGCAGCTGGAAAGAGGGCTTCAAAACAAACTTGCTGCTTTCATGGCATTCAGACAGGAAGAAAGGAGTCTTAGTCACCACACATGGAAAGGACTTTCTTCTGTAAGTGCAGGTAAAATGTCAAACAAACTTGCAACCATTTTAATTAATTGCTTAAAAAATGGTTGAATGTTTTTTTCCCCATGCACAATATGTATGTAGCACTCTTCTAGTTAGCCAGGGGGAGCTAGGTAAGTTTTGAGTTAGAGGCTGAATTAGAGGCAGCCTGGGATAAGTCAGCCTGGGTATGAATCAGTCAGGTCATTTGTAGGTCAGGGCTGCAGGTTCTGCAGATCAGTTCCCTGATACCTCCCCCTGCTCTAGAAACTTGAGAAGTTTCTATAAGGCAATGGGTGGGGGTGAGGAGGGGCTGATCTGCATATTTAGGGGATCCTGGCCAATCCCCAAGCAAGAGGCTTGGCATTAGGTCAGGATAACCCTTAAATATGAGAACAGCCTGATCAGCAGGAGTGAGTAGTGTCAGGCTGGAGTGTGGAGCCTGGGAGGGGGCCCAGGAAAGGGGCCTATCTGCAGACAGGACCTGGATGGGAAGCTCTCTCAGTCTCAACCATCTCCTGAGAGAGGACAGCCTGAGAAGTAGGGAAGGAGCTAGTCCAGCGTGAGGCCAGAACTCAGAAGCTTTCAGGAGAGGACTGAGTGAGTAATTGTACACTCCCTGGGCCAGATAAGGGGAGAAGGCAGTCAGGTGGCCAACTCAACTAGCTCCTCATCTGGAACTGCTGGGCTTAAGTGGCAGTTTCTAGATCCCCTTGCTCAGAGATTCCCTCAGGCAGCTGGGTGAAGAAGATAATTCATCTGGGGTCTGAGGTGGTACACCAGGAGGGCTGGAGAGCTCTCCAAGAAGACAATCTTTGTCTGTGGACTTGTACATAGTTGCTTAGGAGTTGCCCTCAAGTTGCAGTTTCCTTGGGCATCCCATACACCCCTCAACCCTTTCCAAGTTCAATACCCCTTAATAAAACCAAAACAAAAAAAAAAACAAGCTCAAGGACTGTTCACTGTCTCAAGTGTGCAAGGTCTGAAGAAAATGCGCGGTGCTGTGCAGGACTATAGGGGGACCCAAAAACTCAGCGACTCCTAAGGGGGTAGTACTACATATAAATAACTACACATATTTATAAATATTAGAAATGTATGTTACCTGGGTCTGGAAAGAACAATTTTCCTTGCTGGAGCAATTTGGAGCAACTTTTATGAAGTATTTTTCCCCTCTACCTGATCACCTGAGACTTCTGAGAATGAAAGGTCTTCTATTGTTGACCTATTTATGTACTTGTTTATTGTCTTTTTTCAACCTAGCCAACTATGTCACTCTGCTAAAAGAAAGCCCAGCACTGCCTGCGATCTTGTTGCATGTGCACTGACTAAGGTAGGTTGCTAGGATGTAAGGCACATTTAGTTCTTTTTGGCTGCTCTGTAATCAGTGGAACAGTTGTTGATTGCTCTGGGTTGTTCTGTGTTTCACAGGCTGCAGGTTTGATTGGTTCCTCTGTATTCTAAAAGGATTCTGATGAAGCGCCACCTTGGAAGGAGCCTTTTGGTAATTTTGGGTCCTCTGTTCTACACCTTGACTTCAAGAAAAACCTCAGTCCCTCTTACACCCGGTTTAATAAAATCACTGTGAGTGCAAGTGACAACACCAGTGTAAAATACCTTTCGCCTGGCTGTAGGATATTGCCAATAAAAACATACAACCACTTGTTTAGTGGTAAACACGTTTAATTAATTAACCACTTCAAGTCCGGACACTTTCACCCCCTTCCTGTCCAGGCCAATTTTCAGCTTTCAGCGCTATCACACTTTGAATGACAATTGCGCGGTCATGCAACACTGTACCCATATGAATTTTTTAGCATTTTTTTTGAGACAGATAAAAAACTTTATTTTAGTGGTATTTATTCACCACTGAGATTTTTATTTTTTGCTATATAAATGAAAAAGTTACACGTTTTTAAACTTTTTTTTCCTATATTAATGAAAAAGTTACAAGTTTTTACAGTTTTTACACTGATTGCTTTTACACCCATAAAGGCTGTAAAAGCAATCATTTCTCTTTCTCTCTGTCTGCATTCTTGCAGCCATTGAGAACTACTGTGTGGGTTGTGATTGGTCACAGGTTGTCACATGGTACAAGGCTGTCGTGAATAGCCTTGTACCATGTGACCTTTCACAGATTTCACACGTAGTAAGAAATGGTGTCAGAAGTGACATCTTGCTTACTACTATTCATGTGATCACTGATTGGCCAATCGGTGATCACATAATCGGGACCTCACACAGAGGTCCCGTACAGCGATTGGTGTTCCGCTGTGTCAGGAGGACACAGCAGGCACCGGATTGCGGTGCCATGCACTCCCAGGGAGCATGGCACAGGCAGGGAAGCGGGGAGGATGTTTATAAATGGCCACCCGCCCCTGCACTGCTCCTGTCCGGCCGTTTATATACATGGGCCGGACGGGAAGTGGTTAAAGTTATACCAAAGGCTTACATTTTTTTTACTAAAAAAACAAACGTTATACTTACCTGCTGTGTCCAGTGATTTTGCACAGAGCAGCCCCGATCTACGGCTATTTTGTTGAAATTATTCCTCCAGGTTTGATTAGTACAATTTCTATCCCATTTTCATCCTCCTTGCAATCAAAAAGATTTTATGATTTCCATTTCTTTGCAACTTCAAAAAAAAAAAAAAATAGAATTGAAGGTTGGATCTCTCTATCAAAATGCCACTTGTGTGACTAATTTTAGATCTCTCAGCTGTGGCTACGAAACACGCCCGATTGCAGGACTTCTCCAGGACTTCCCCCATCCTCTGGAACTCCCTACCCCAATCCATCAGACTGTCACCTACCCTCCTCACCTTCAGGCGCACCCTGAAAACCCTCCTCTTCAGGGAAGCCTACCCCAACCTCACCTAACACCCGACCTCACCTAACAACTAAGCTCCTCCACTCCTCCCACCACTCCATCCCCCACAGCCATCTCTTCCTGTACCACCTTCCCCTCCCTCCTAGATTGTAAGCTCGAAAGAGCAGGGCCCTCGAACCCCTCGTGTATTGTATTGTTACTGTCTCGTCTCATGTTCTGTCCCCCTTGCTACTGTACAGCGCTGAGCATACCCTTTGGCGCTATATAAATACTGTATAATAATAATAATAATAATGTTGTCTGATCTCACCAAAAAACTACTGGAGGGTCATATGGCCACTCTCTCCTGCTGATGTGGCTGAAAAAGAAGCTAATAAAGCATGCTTGGCACTATATTAGCTTCAATAGAGAGCAGATGAGGACCTGTCAGACCAAAATAGTATCACACAAGGGACCAAAAGTTTAGTGAATAAAGTGTAAAAAAAAAAAAAAGTCACAGCCAAGCACATAACTCTCCTAAAACATTCTGAGCCACCAAATACAAATGGAAAAAACCCCCAAGGGCATCTATGTGTTAAAATTTGATTAGGTTACACCTTACACATCCCTGTGCATTCCAGATCACGAGCAATAATTCTAGATCCATTATTCATGCTTAACTCTAAACTGATGACTTTTAGGTATTGCCTATGGAAAATGTAGGGTACAGAAATATGTCCCTGTTTCATGGGCGCACACAATTTTAAGGCTTGACATGTTTGGTATGTATTTACTGGGAGCAACCTCATCTTTTCTATTTTACCAAAATGTTTGACATTTTGCACTTGATAAAGCGTTTTTATAATATCGTGAGATATATTAATATTGGAGCTACTATCGTTTCATTCTCCAGCATTTCTTCTTTCAGAAAAATATATTATATTTTGGGGGGTTAAGTCATCTTTAGGCCTAAATATATTTTTTTTAACATGTGTGCAAAAAAAACATAAAAACAGTTCTGGCAGTAAAAGGGTTTAAGGTGGGCTTGTTTTTCCTAATTCCATCTTCAGCTACAGCACACTTCCAGAATTTCTATTAACCAATAATCACCTTTGTTTTATGGATTAAATTGGGGTAGAAGTAAACTGGTATTTGTCGTCGATCTGGTATATTCTGCAGACATTATTGATAAGATCTTCACAATTAAGCTTTCTAAACACTTCCAGATCTGGTCTGGCAAAAATTCTGCCATGGAGCGAAACAGGACTGCTAACAGATTGGCACTGTGCTCCTTATTTCAAGGTGGCTTAAGGCACAACATTTAGTAGGGCACAGATGTGTCTCATCTGTAATGTTTGTAACATAACCGGTACTAGGGTGTTTACTGAACAACTGTGGGCAATAATCTAGAAATCACTTATAAATCCTTTTGAAAGCCATGAAATTGGTTTTCTATTAGGCCAGTGTGATTACTTTACATCTGTCTTTATTAAAGCCCATGTCCCGCTTGGTCGAAAAATTAAGTAAGTAAAGAACTCCCTAGCAGCTCTTAGAAATAAAATAAAATAAAATAAAATGGTATACCTGCCTGATATCTGGTGCTGTCCTTCGTCATTCAACCCACTTCCTGCGAGTCTGGGGAATTAAGGCTCCACCGCCCCTTGGCCAACAGGAAAATACTGCATCATTTAGGTCCCACCTGCTGCCAGAGGAAAAAAAGAGACTAAAGAGGACCTGTGATGACACCGAACCAAAGACACCAATGAGGCACCCTCCTTGGGGGCTAGGGGGAGCTAGATAATTATTATTTCAGTTAAAGGCTAGATAGCAGCCTGTGCAATAGTCAGAGGGTCAAATTTGGGTCGGGGCTGAGAGGCTCTGCAGATCAGCTCTCTGAAACCTCTCCGTGATCTAGAGACTTGGAGACATTTCTAGAATTCAGTGGGCGGAGGTAAGGAGGAGTTGTTCTGCACTCTTATGGGATCCTGACGAATTCCCAAGCAGGAAGCTTGGCATGGGGATAGGACAGCCTGTAAAAGTGACCTGAGTCTGCTGAGTATCAGAGAGTTTGAGTGGGAGATGGAGTGAGCAGGTTGGTGCGTGGAGCCTGGGAGAGGATCCACGAGAGGGCCCTACCTACACGTGGAGGAGCTGGAAGGAAGGATCTCTCAGTCGCATTGTCCCCTGAGATAGGGCAGACTTGGAAGCAGCCACCAACCACAAGCTTGCAGGAGAGACTGAGTGAGTAACCCTACACCCCTTGTGCCATATAAGGGGAAAGGGCATTTGGGTGGGAAACCTGAATAGCCCCCATCTGGGACTGCTTTCATCTAAAGTGGCAGCTTCTGGGAACACTTGGCCAGGGATTCCCTCAGATAACTGGGTGAAGAGATTTCATCTGGGGTTTGAAGTTGTACACAAGGAGAGGCTGAATAGCTTTCCAAGAAGAGAAAACCTTTTTTTTAAGCACTTCTACATAGTGCCAGAAAGTTGTCCTCAGTTTTCCAGTTTCTTGGGCATCCCATGTGTCCCTCATCCCCATCCAAGTTTTCATCCCATAATAAAATTTTAAAAAATACAAGTTCAAGGACTGTTTACTTTCTCTGGAGTGTGAGGCTGGAAGGAAATGCATGTTGCCTGGCTGTGCAGGACTATAGGGGGACCCGAATATTCAGCAACTCCTCAGGGGGTAGTGCTACACCTGAAAAAAGGGCAAGCAGGGCTAGGACTAAGTGGGGCAGGAGGGACAGCTGCCCTGGGCACAGTATCTTTATTTGTTGGGAAGGGGGTACTACAAGACAGCAGCCCACAGAGTATGTTCATCCAAGCTGAGAGCCTACCCTTACCACTTCCATCCCATACTGATCCACCCTGTTGCCTTTGGGCCAACCTACCTGACCAAAGGAGTCCAAGCAGAGTAGCAATGATGTTTCTGGTGTGTGGCATCGCTGGCATACTAAGGGGTGTGTGGTCTGCATAGGGAACTGGAACTCTGGGGGTAGCTGCTGGCCAGTCACCCCAACAAATTATTTTTTTGCACCTTGCAACTATCAGGCAGGCAGAAGTGTGCTGTAGTGCTACTATAATACATCCTAGCTGCAGAAGACAATCCACCCTCATAGGGGGAGGACACAGTGTGGCATCTTCTCCTTGAATGACCTTGTTTTAGGATTAGGGTAAGTAGAAAGTGTTTTTGGGGTGCAGAAGTGCTCCAGTGGGGGAATTGGCAAACGGATCCCAGCCTTTTACTTATAGGGTAAAGGCATTCGTTAAAAGGACAAGTATGCGGCATAGGTGGGGGGGGCAGTAAGGGATTGAAAGAGCACGGATAAAAAGTAGGGTAGAGGGGAAGGGAGCCTCCCCCCAGGCCCAATAAAAATAGATTTGGTTCACAGTGTCAGGTAATCTCTATGGAAAATTGATGGAAAGAAATCTATGCATAGGGACCAAACACGTTCATATTTATGTAGTGTCATTTTGTCATCACTAAGTTTTTTTTTAAAGAACAGGTGAGCGAAACTGGTAAAAAAAAAACCAAACAACTGTCAAAGGAAGAGTGTGAGAGTTCTTCAGGAACGTGTTGTCACTCTTTTCGCAGCTGGGAAGATCTGTGTAAGTAATTTAAATTGATTTGGGGTGTTTGGGGCTTTTCATTCAGCAGGACTAGAAACTGGTCCTTTCCCCAGAGGGGAGCCCATAACCAGCTTGATCTGATGATACATTTTATACAGTGCCTTGAATAAGTATTCATACCCCTTGAAATTTTCCACATTTTGTCATGTTACAACCAAACAATTAGGTATTTTATTGGGATTTTATGTGAAAGACCAACACAAAGTGGCACTTAAATTGTGAAATGATAAATTGTTTTCAAAATTTTTTACAAATAAATATCTGAAAAGTGTGGCGTGAATTTGTATTCAGCCCCCGAGTCAAAAAATACCAGGAAAATACATTTACATTTTTGGTTGTAACATGACAAAATGTGGAAAATTTCAAGGGGTATGAATACTTTTTTGAGGCACTGTAGTATCACACAAGGGACCAAAAGTTTGGTTGTAACATGACAAAATGTGGAAAGCACTGTAGCTGTAGCGCTACCCCCACAGGGGCTGCAAATATTAAGTGGTTCTTCTCTCTCAAACAGAGCATAAACTACCGGTCACCCAAGCAACAGTCCTCTCACCCTGCTCCAATAAACAGGCATTTCTTTTTGTGATATATTGCTGGTAAACATGAGAACAGGACTGGGATTAGAGCATTTGATACTCCAAAACTCTCCCCAATGGTTGGTGAACAAAGGACAGTCCTTCTAGTAGTAGGAGTAGTAGTAGGTAATAGTGAAAAGTTCAAGGCCTTATAGCTGAAGACCATGGGGCAAGTCTTTAGGCATTGTGTTACCCTGCACCAATGAGTAACTATTAGTACTCAGTGTACACAGTCTCACGGATCAATTTAGGGTCACTACTCACAGGTCCCCAGGACAGCTGCCTCCTTCCAGCTTCCTTTGTATCCCAAACCAGTGAGTGAGGTGGCTCCTCTCAGAACAGGATCCTTATGTTGTGTGGTTCTGCAATCAGGTCTGAGGAAAGTCCATTTAAGTCTTTATTCCTGGCCCTTCCAAGGCCCCCTAGAGCAGCTGTTCAGTTCATAGGCTGCTTGGCAGCATCAGCCCCTGCACCTCTGGAACCCTTCTGGGGAGAAGGAAACCTTCTGTCCAGTGGCTCAGACTATTTAACCACACTAATCAGTGATTACATGAATAGTAGTAAGCAAGATGTCGCTTCCTGACATCATTGCTTACTACTTGTGAAATCTGTGAATAATCACAGAGGTCACATGGTACAAGGCTATGTGACCAATCATAGGTTATACAGTATTTCTCAATGTATACATATAAAATGCAGCGCTGTAAAATGATCAAATCATGCAAATCAACACAATAATAGTCCTGAAAAGGTGCTCATTAATTCCCAGTGTCAATGGAAAGAATGCAAACTAACCAGAAGCGCATCATCCATTTTATATGTATATGTTTTACTGAGGATTTTTATATGCGTATATCCTGGAAGTTCAGCTGCTGTTTCTTTGAGAGCGCTCACTGTGTGTCTTTTACCTATACAGTATTTCTCAATGGCTGCAGGAATGCAGCCAGAGAGGAGAAATTATTGCTTTTACGGCCTTTATGGGTGTAAAAGCAATCAGTGTAAAAAAAAATAAAAATCTTCGTCACCTCCCCACAAGCAGTACAGTGTCACTATAGTGACACTGTACTGCTAGGGTGACAGTATGTTAAAAAAAAACCCACATAATAATATAAAAAAATTAAATTAAAATGTAAAAAATATTTTTGAAAAATTATACTTTTTGGTTATAAACTAATTTGGATTATTTATTTGTTTAACTAAAAAGATAGATGAATACATTTAGGCCAAGATTTATGAAGAAAGATTATATATTTGCAAACTTTTATAGGAAAAACACCTTTTTAAAATTTTTTTTACTTTTTCATTTATATAGCAAAAAAATAAAAATCCCAGTGGTGAATAAATACCACCAAAATAAAGTTTTATCTGTCTCAAAAAAATGCTTAAAATCCATATGGGTACAGTGTTGCATGACCGCGCAATTGTCATTCAAAGTGTGATAGCACTGAAAGCTGAAAATTGGCCTGGACTGGAAGGGGATAAAAGTGTCCGGACTTGAAGTGGTTAAGCTGATTGCAGTCACCTGTATACATGAAACAAAAAAAAAAAGGACTAATTGTCCCCGCTCTGCTAGTTTCAGTAGAATGATTAAATAATAGCATTCCTTTTTCCCGCTGATGATAGAGTTAGCACATTAGAACAGGAAATCTGCAAGAGGTTAAGGCCGCTAATCTCCATTCCAGTCTGTCGAGGCGGCCGCACACCTGTTCGCAGGTCGCTCCAGCACAGTGGTGCCGATAATGAAGAGGCGCTGGTGTGTGCACTTAGAAGAGAATTTGCCTCTTGGTTAAGCACCGAGCATAACGCGCCACGCCGCTTAGCTCCCGATCGAGCTCCATACACACACAAAGGACGCGCTGGGACTAATTTCACGAGAAAACAGATCTGCATTAATGAGCGTTAATTGGGTGAAACATGTTTGCAAATTATTTCATTAGCTTAGAAACTTCACCTCCCCAGACTGCTTTGCAGCTTGCTGAACGAGCCCGGCTAACCCTGAAAAAAACGTCCCCAATGAAGAAGAAACAGAAGAGGTGATGTCTGAATGTCCAATGATAAGCACATAGTTTTAAATGGACTTTATATAAGTGACAGAGTCCGGCTGATGCTTTTTATGCAGTTACAGCAGCTGATCTGCTTTCCTTTGGAATAAGGTTTAAGCCATCTGAATAAAAACTGACCTTTGTAAGCACAAGTAGTTTTATACGGTTTATCACAGCCCTCAGATTTCCTGGACAGCTTGGCCTGAACTGAAATATTTGGGAACATATAAATAAAAGGTATTACATTTTTTTTTTAAATTAATTTAAAAAGGAATAAAAAAAATTAATATACTGAACACTAAGGGGTCTATTTATTTTAAAAAAAAAATTGCATAGCTATTCGTCCAGTGAATTTACATGTACATGTGTGTGCTACTAGAATAGTGTAGTGTATTGTAGGTATTGAGTATGACTCATGGCACAGGCGTCCCTAGGGTTGGTGTCACCAGGTGCGATAACACTTGGTGACACCCCCTCTGACAATCCCCGCAGAATGGATCGGACTCTGATCCATTATGCTCAATCCGCAGATCCAATCCATCCTGCGGGGATCGTCGGCTTCCTTTACAACTTACCTTCCTTTACTTACTTTTCATGGAGCGGGTGTGGTGTCACCCCGTATAGGTTGCATACCGACGATCCCCGCAGGATCGTCGGCGTGCAACCTATATGGGGTGACACTGGACCCACTCCAAGAAAAGGTAAGTTGTAAAGAAAGCCGACGATCCCCGCAGGATGGATTGGATCCATCCTGCGGGGATCGTCGGCTTGCTTTACAACTTACCTTTTCTTGTAGCGGGTCTGGTGTCACCCCGTATAGGTCGCATCCCGACGATCCCTGCAGGATCGTCGGCGTGCAACCTATATGGGGTGACACTGGACCCGCTCCAAGAAAAGGTAAGTTGTAAAGAAAGCCGACGATCCCCGCAGGATGGATTGGATCCATCCTGCGGGGATCGCCGGCTTGCTTTACAACTTACCTTTTTGTGGAGCGGGTCCGGTGTTACCCTGTGAGGTCGGTGTCACCCCTGTGGACCGCACCCCCTGCACCTGCCTCGGGACGCCACTGACTCATGGTATTTGTGTGAGTCTGTGATTGAAATTAGGTTATTGCAGGTCAGCTGGATGACTCAACAGGTTGTGGCTCTATCGCCTCCTCCTGACTCTGGAGGACCATAGAACCTTCCAGAAGTCGGTAAGCAGGAAGGGGTGGAGACCTGATCTGCATGTTCATGAGAGTCTGAGCAATCCCAGGTTTGGAGGCCTTAGTAGAATGGTGGACTGGCCCATTAATATGGGAGAGTCAGCCTTACAGAAAAGTAGGGTGGAAGATGAAGTGTTGAGGAGACTGTCGGTGCCTGGGAGGGGCCTCTAGGTCTAGGGGGGGTTCTGGCGGGCTCTGGAGGATACATTGAGCATTGCGGCGTGATTGGGATCAAGACCTAGAGCAGCAGGGAGCAAAGAGGACAGCGTGAGTACAGCAGCACTCTCGGGGATCTACAAGAGAAAAGACTGCCAGACATAGCAAGCTTCTAAGGACAGCGCTAGGCTCAATCCTTGTCCCAGGAGATCTTCTGAGAAGCCAGGAGGGCCGGTAGTGTTTGCAGGCTGTGGAGCTCGGAGCAGCTCTACAGGGAGAGAGAAGGCATCTCTGCATGTAGCTAAAAGAAGTAAAGCTGATTTTTTTAAGGGACTGCTAGTCACACACACAGTAAAAAAAAAAAAAAAAAAAAAAAGTGAGCAGACTTGATGGCCCACTTGTTCTTTTTCTGCTGTTACTTTTCTCCATTTCTATGTTTGTCTATTGAAAAAGTTAATAATTTTTAGCAGAACAGTTCTTTGATTGAACTTTAAAGAATGCAAAGGATTAAACACAAAATGTCTTTTGTTACCAAAGGCTACACAGCGGCACCTATTCTATTTACACCCTAGAGCATTGGAAGCACACAATGCCAATATTCTCAAAAAAAAAAAGTATTTTCAGAATCCTAAAAAATACAGATCACTGACAGGTATCAGCAGAGAAATATCAAGGTGAGAGACAGAGAAGAGCTAATGAAACACTCCAGACTTGGCCATAAAAATAACGGATGGTTAAGGTGACAGCGTTGTCCATTGAAACTTCTAGTGCAATAGTTAAACCCCAGAGCTGTCTGCATGATTCTAAAGGTTTAAAGGGCAACTCTGCCCAGAAATATTTGTTGGCGTGAGTAGAGTAGTGCAAAGTAGACATGTGCGGAATGAAAAAGTTTGCTTAGTTTCTGATCGATTATTTAAGTTACTATTTTTTTTTTTGTTGCATTCGTAATGAAATTCATTTTGTTTCATTTATTCGTTTTCGACCGGATACAAATTTTTCCAATGGAATTCAAAGTATTCAAATACAATTAGAATCGAACTGAAAATATCAATTTGATCCAAATTCATTGTGAGTAGCTAGTTCTATTCTATTTGAAATTCGAATTTCGGGAGATAGTTCTATTCTTTCTATTTTATGTTATTCCAAACTAGTCTTTTTTTTCTATTCTTTTCTATTCCTTTATTTTCTATTCTATTTTAATCTATTCTTTTATATTCTATTTAATTCTATTTGATTCTTTTTGAAATTAGAACTTTGGAAGACGTCTATATTTCATTTTATTCTATTCTTTTTTTTTCTATTCTATTTTATTCTATTCTTTTATTTTCTATTCTAGTCTGTTCTGTTTTACTGTATTCTATTCTAGTCTTTTCAGAATTTGAATTTCAAAAGATGTCTATATTCCACTTTATTCTATTTTATTCTAGTCTATTTTTTTTCTCTTCTATTCTTTTATTTTCTATTCTAGTCTTCCATTTTACTGTATTCTTTTCTATTCGTTTTGAAATTTGAATTTCGGAAGATGTCTATGTTCCATTTTATTCTATTCAATTCTTGTCTAATCTATTAAAATTTTTTTATTCTCTTCTAATATTTTATTTTCTATTCTATTATTTTATTTTCTATTCTTTTATTTTCTGTTCTATTCTGTTTGATTCTATTCTTTTATTTTGTATTATTTTCATAGTTAGTCAGGCTGAAAAAAGACAAAAGTCCATCCAGTTGAACCAATAAAAAAAAAAAAAAGTAATAATCCTATACCCACAGTTGATCCAGAGGAAGGCAAAAATACTCAGCAAAGCACGATCCAATTTGTCCTGCAGGGGAAAAAATTCCTTCCTGATCCCCCGAGAGGCAATCGGATATTCCCTGGATCAACTTTACCTATAAATGTTAGTATCCAGTTATATTCTGTGTATCTAAGAAACAATCCAGGACTTTTTTAAAGCAATCCACTGAGCTGGCCAGAACCAACTCTTAGATTCAAATTTTGGAAAACAGCTATATTCTATTTAATTCTATTCTGTTCTATTCTCTTCTATTCTTTTCTATCCTACTTTTTCTATTCTATTCCTTTATTTTCTATTCTATTCTTTTCTATTCTGTTTAGTTCTATGCTATTCTTTTCGAAACTCAAAAGATGTCTATATTTCAAACACTATTACACATAGTCTTTGAAGGAAATCAGCAATAGTCAGCAATATGTTTATATTTCAAATTTGTTTTCAAATTCAAACTCATTTTCTAATTCGGTCTCGAATGCGGTTCTAATTCAATTCAAATTTTGGACAAAATGTAGTTTTGTTACTTTGGATTTGTCTAAATTTGTTACTAAACTTCGGATACAGCCAAATCCCTGAATAATGAAAATTTCAGCCGAATTTCAATTCAGAACTAAATGAACATCTAGTGAAAAGTAGGATTCATCTTCAGATCTTCATTGTGGTCTGGAATCTTCATTCATAGCTGTGAAAGATCATGATGGGCTTTTCAGCCAAGCTATTATTGGTGCCGGCTAGTGCAAGCTCTCCATGTATTGCTATGGAGAGTCCACGAGGAGGTACAGGGAACAGCTTTATATGTTAAGGTTCGTCAATGGAGATTCCATGGCTATGCGCTTTATTTTACCCATGGTTTTGGGATTGGATGTCCAACTCTGCCCAGAACGTATTTTGCTGGTGCTGCAGTAGTGCAAATACGGTTCATGTCCAGATCTTCATTGCTGTCTGCTATCTCCAGTTATAGCTGTGACAGTTCCAGCCTTGCTTCTTAGCCAAGCTATCATTGATGCCGGATAGTTCAGGTTCTCCATATATAGCTAGGAAGAGTCCACGAAGAGGTACAGGGAACATTGAGGGGAATTTATCAAAACTGGAGCAGCTGTGCATAGCAACCAATGAGCTTCCATCATTCATTTTCAAAGCGTAAAGTGTTACTAAACCCACAGTAAAATCAGTCTGTATAGTCAGTAAAGCATGCTTGTTATACTCACTGTGGAACCTAAGGGGTTAATACTCTGCATTGTGTAAAAAAGCAGCTTGATCCTGTCTTCTCTGATCCTACCCTTCTTTCAGTGTCCCCCTCTTATCGACTTATAAGACATATATGGAGTCACTCTGCACACACTCAGTTTGGTGTGCATTGCTAGAGAGGTTTTTTTTGTTTTGTTTTTTCTTTGGGAGAGTGCATGTGATTAGCATAGGGCCAATCAGCTCTGTCCAAACAGAGGGTCAGAGGTCTTGCATCTTCCTAGAGCAGAATGAAAACTCCCCCTACAAGCTTTAACATGTGTTTGGCTGGACACTGATAGAAGTCACAAGACTGCTATATGCTGCTGATGAGAAAAGGTATTTAGCAGTTTCTATTTACTAAAATAATTGCACTTCCATGCTCTGTGTACTGTGGGAGACTAAATATAGTGAATGTAGGGTCCTGGAGACCAGATATAGTGAATGCAGGGTCCTGGAGACCAGATATAGTGAATGCAGGGTCCTGGGAGATCAGATATAGTGAATGCAGGCTCCTGGGAGACCAGATATAGTGAATGCAGGGTCCGGGGAGATCAGATATAGTGAATGCAGGCTCCTGGGAGACCAGATATAGTGAATGCAGGGTCCTGGGAGACCAGATATAGTGAATGCGGGGTCCTGGGAGACCAGATAAAGAGAATGCAGGGTCCTAGGAGACCAGATATATTGAATGCGGGGTCCAAAGAGACCAGATATAGTGAATGCATGGTCCTGGGAGATCAGATATAGTGAATGCAGGGTCCTGGGAGATCAGATATAGTGAATGCAGGCTCCTGGGAGACCAGATATAGTGAATGCAGGGTCCTGGGAAACCAGATATAGTGAATGCGGGGTCCGGGGAGGTCAGATATAGTGAATGCGGGATCCTGGGAGACCAGATATAGTGAATGCGGGGTCCTGGGAGACCAGATATAGTGAATGCAGGGTCCTGAGAGATCAGATATAAAGAATGAAGGGTCCTGGGAGACCAGAAATAGTGAATGCAGGACCCTGGGAGATCAGATATAGAGAATTCAGGGTCCTGGGAGACCTGATATAGAGAATGCAGAATCTGGGGAGACCAGATATAGTAAATCCAGGCTCCTGGGAGACCAGATATAGTGAATGCAGGGTCCGGGGAGATCAGATATAGTGAATGCAGGCTCCTGGGAGACCAGATATAGTGAATGCAGGGTCCTGGGAGACCAGATATAGTGAATGCGGGGTCCTGGGAGACCAGATAAAGAGAATGCAGGGTCCTAGGAGACCAGATATATTGAATGCTGGATCCTGGGAGACCAGATATAGTGAATGCAGGGTCCTGGGAGATCAGATAGAGTGAATGCAGGGTCCGGGGAGACCAGATATAGTGAATGCAGGGTTCTGGGAGATCAGATATAGTGAATGCAGGGTCATGGGAGACCAGATATAGTGAATGAGGGGTCCTGGGAGATCAGATATAGTGAATGCAGGGTTCTGGGAGATCAGATATAGTGAATGCGGGGTCTGGGAAGACCAGACATAGTGAATGCAGGGTCCGGGGAGACCAGATATAGTGAATGCAGGGTCCTGGGAGACCAGATATAGTGAATGCAGGGTCCTGGGAGACCAGATATAGTGAATGCAGGGTCCGGGGAGACCAGATATAGTGAATGCAGGGTTCTGGGAGATCAGATATAGTGAATGCAGGGTCATGGGAGACCAGATATAGTGAATGAGGGGTCCTGGGAGATCAGATATAGTGAATGCAGGGTCCTGGGAGATCAGATATAGTGAATGAAGGGTCCTGGGTTTAATAACACTTTAACTTAACACACTTAAAATAGCAGAAGATTGCTTGCCATGCACAGCTGCTCCAGATCCTGGATGTTCCAATTTTGATAAATTCCCTTCAATGTTCCCTGTAACCCTGTGGATTCTTCATAGCAATATATGTAGAATGTACACTAACTAGTGTCATTGGTAGCCTGGCTGAAAAGCCAATCCTGATCTTTCACAATTTTGACAAATCCTCTCCAGTGAGTTCAGTTAAAGTAGCTGGAAATCAAACTGCTAAAATTGAATTTAAGCTTTAACACATTAATGTAAAGTCTTTTTCAATTAAAAATAAAACTAAAAAATTTGTAACTTTCTTTAAAACTCTTTAGGACCGCCCACCGCACTTATACTGCAGCAAGGCGGCTCCACTGTGCCAGATACACGGACATGATTGTGTATTTACAGGTAGGGGGTGCTCTCCTGCTACTCTGTCTGTGCTGTCATTGGCTACAAAGAAGTATGGCCAAGACCTGCTGATCAGCTGAGCCAATGACAGAAGAAAGCCCTGTGTTAGTAAACCACACAGGGCTCTCTACGGACAGCAGCGATCAGTTTTTTTTTCTCCCTGCAAAGCAGGGAGTTAAAACAGTCTTGTTGCTAAGTAAAAGCAGCACATATTACACACAGTAAACGCTGTTAGGCAGATGTTTAACCATTTGATTGCCCCTAAATGTTCACCCCTTCCCAGCCAGTTTCATTAGTACAGTGACAGTGTATATTATTAGCACTGATCACTGTCACTTCACTGGTGATGTCAGTTAGTGTCAGATTGCCTGCTGCACTATCACAGTTCCACTATAAGTTGCTGATCATCATCATTACTAGTGTAAAAAAAAAAATAATAATAAAAATTCCAGTATCTGTATCATAGTTTTTAGACACCATAGCTTTCACACAAAATCAATATAAACTTTCTGGGTTTTTTTTTTTACCAAAGGCATGTAGCAGAATACATTTTGGCCTAAATTTATGATGGAATTTGATTTTTTTTTTATTGGATAGGTTTTAAAACAGAAAGTTAAATTTTTTCCTAATTTTCTGTCTTTTTTTTGTTTATAGAATTAAAAAATAAAAAACCCAGTGGTGACCCTAGCCCTAACCCAAATACCACCATTGAGAAAGGTCTATTTGTGTAAAAAAAATTATATAAATGTCCTTTGGTTACAACGCTGCATGGCCGTGAAATTACCAATTAAAATAGCGCATTGCTAAATAGCAAAAAGAGGCCTGGTTGTGAAGGGGGTAAAACCTTCCAGAGCTGAAGTGGTTAAAATAATACCCGGTGACCCTTTTAGAAAGGACTCTGCTCATGTACTTTCTGTTATGGGGTTACAACACTCCCTCTCACGGTCTACCAATTGTTCTCCCACGTTGTTGCCTGCCCTGTAACATGGGCTTCCAGTGGAAACTGCAAACTCTAATTGCAAAGGTACATTCCACAACTGTCACCATTAGGAAGCAGGTCCTGAGCAACTGTGTGCAACCAACACTGGGGTGCAGTTTATTAGGAAATTGCTACAAAAAAAGCCACAATGCATAATAAAAAGTTCTAATTCTAAAATTAAAAAACGAGAATTGTTTATAATACACATTCATTCAATTAGGGTTGGATCTACTTTAAACCTGTTGTGAGAAAAATATACTATATGGCCAAAAGGTTGTGGACCCCTACCCATCACCTATATGAGCTATGTGCCTGTTACCTTCTCTCCTTTAAGGCTATAGCATCCTCCACTCCTCTGGGAAGGTTTTCCTCAATATTTTGGAGTGCGTCTGTGGGAATGTGTGCCCTTTCAGACAAAAGAGCATATGTGAGGTCAGATATTAATGTTGGATGAGAAGAACTGGCTCACAATCGGTATTCCAATTCATACCAAAGGGGTTCAGTAGGGTTGAGGTCAGGGCTCTGTGCAGGACTCTCAAGTTCCTCCATACCAAACTCATAAAACCATGTGTTTATGGAGTTGTTTTTTGTGCATTGGAGCATGGTCAGACTGCAACAGAAAATTACCTTCCCCAAACACTTGTCACAGAGTTGGAAGCCTACAGTTTTCCATAATGTCTTTGTATGCTGTAGTATTAACAGGACTCTTCACCGGAATCACTCAATAATTTGGAGGAGTGTCCACATGTCATTGGCCTTATCGCGGATGTAGGTGGCAATTGCTATTGTTAGCTTCCTGGCTCTCATAGAGATGCTTTCAGGCTTTATCAGTATATCCAGATGTAGCACTCTCCTAGGTTTAGGAAGGGCTGCTAGGTAAATTTAGTTGGACTTCACTGTAATTGGTGGAGTAGGGGTTGATTGGTTAGGGCTGCTCAGGTTTTCACTGGCTGCTTTGCTACTTCACCCTGTATTCTAGAGATGGGAGAGAGAGCAGAGGCTGTTGTCTGAATGTTTATGGAGCTTCAGCCATTCCCTGGAGAAGTGTTCCCAGAAGGTGGGGAGGAGTCCATAAATATTCTGAAGCCTGGAGGGGCAGGAGAGTCTGCAGCATGCTGGTGTAGACTAACATTCCATGGTGCAGCCCAATGAAGGAGACTCCTGTTGATGGGCTTTGCCCTCATGGGCAGTAGCAAGGAAGGATAGCCAAGTGAAGACATTAAGGTCCCAGCAAGGCTTAGCTGAAAGGCCTAAATGAAGAACATCCCAAGAACCCAAGGGATCAGAAGAGAGCTCACAGAAGGAGATCAGGAAAGGAAGCTATGGGAGAGAGCCCAAGTTGTCCAGAGGCTAAGTGAATCGTCATCTCTCTCACGGAAAAAGAGCCGGGCTGTTATCGGCAGGAGGCAATTGATGATCTTGTGGGTACACAATCCCCAGTGCTGCAATAATGAATGTGTTGTGCGTCATTATCTGGAAAGAGGATATGTTTCATTCTGATGAAATACATTTTTTGTGTGAATAACACCTACTTCCTATCAATGCCTACAGAGGAGACAAAGAAAGACAACTATATCCAAATCTTTCACATCTTAATACTTTTCCTCCTTCGGATCTAAAACAATTCTGCCATTCCTTCTACCAAGGAGGAAACACATACCAGCAATCACATGAGAATTTAAAGAGGCCATTAATAATATACAGTCATGGCCAAAAATATTGGCACCACTGCATTTCTGTCAGATAATGCACCACTTCACGCAGAATATTGTTGCAATTACAAATGTTTTGGCATTCTCAAGTTTATTTCTTTTGTTTGTATTGGTATAACAGAAAAAAGTGGAGAAACAAAAACCCAAATCTGACCCATTCCACGCAAAACCCCAAAAATGGACTAGACAAAATTATTGGCACCTTCTCAAAATTGTAAGAAATAATTGCATTCCAAGTTTGTAATGCTCCTGCAATTTGTAAATACACTCACCTGTATCATTTAAAGGTGCTGACAATATAGAAATCACACTGGCAACCAGTTAAAATGGTGAAAAATTTACTCAACCTTTCTGTTGTGTGTCTGTGTGCCATATGAAGCACTGCGAAGAGAAAAAGCAGCAAAGAATTGTCTGAGAATTTGGGAACAAAATTTGTGGAAAAGCATGGACAATCTCAAGGTTACAAGTCCATCTCCAGAGATCTTAATGTTTCTGTGTTCACTGTGCGCAGCATTGTCAAGAAGTTTATAGCCCATAGCGCTGTAGCTAATCTCCCTGAACATGACTGAAAGAGAAACACTGATCAAAGATTGCAACAAAGGATTGTTGGAATGGAGGATAAAGAACCTCAATCAACTTCCAGACAAATTCAAGCTGACCTTCAGTCACAGGGTACAACTGTGTCAGCTCGCACTATACATCTCCATCTGAATGCAAAGGGACCCTATGATAGGAGACCCAGGAAGACCCCACTGCTGACACAGAAACCTAAAAAAAAGCCAGATTGGAATTTGCCAAAACGTACCCGAGGAAGGCAAAATCATTTTGGTAGAATGTATTGTGGACAGACGAAACAAAAATACAGCTTTATGGTAAAGCCCATCATTCTACTGTTTTCAGAAATGCAAGAAATCCTTTAAAGAAACAAATACAGTCCCTACAGTCACACATGGTGGAGGTTCACTGATGTGTTGGGGTTGTTTGCCACTTCAGGCACTGGATGTCTTGACCGTGTGCATGGCATTATGAATTCTGAAGACTACCAAACAATTTTGGGGTGCAATGTAGGGCCTGGTGTCAGAAAGCTGGGTCTTCATCAGAGGTCATGGGTCTTACAGCAGGACAAGGACCCAAAGCACACATAAAAAAGCACCCAGAAATGGTTTCAGACAAAGCACTGGAGAGTACTGAACTGACCAGCAATGGGCCCAGATCTTACTCCCATAGAGCACCTGTGGAGAGATCTCAAAATCTCAAGATCCTTCCAATCTGAGAGACCTGGAGCAGTTGGTGAAAGAAGAGTGGTACAAAATTCCAGTAGAGAGGTGGAAGAAACTCATTGATGGTTACAGGAAGTTTCAGTTTTGCCTTCAGAACAGCCCTAATTCTTCATGACGTAGATTCAACAAGGTGTTGACATGATAGCATTACATAGTTGCAGATTTGTCTGCTGCACATTAATGATGCGAATCTCCCATTCCACCACATCCCAAAGATTGGATTGAGATCTGGTGACTCTGGAGGCCATTGGAGTACAGTGAACTCATTTTCATGTTCAAGAAACCAGTTTGAGATGATTTGAGCTTTGTGACATGGTGCATTATCCTGCTGGAAGGAGCCATCAGAAGACGGGTACTCTGTAGGTATAAAGGGATGGACATGGTCAGCAATAATACTCAGGTAGGCCATGCTGTTTAAACGATGCCCAGCTGGTACTAAGGAGCCCATAGTGTGCCAAGAAAAAAATCATCCACACCATTACACCACCACCAGCCTAAACCGTTGATACAAGGCATGATGGACCCATGCTTACATGCGGTCTATGCCAAATTCTGATCCTACCATCTGAATGTCGCAGCTGAAATCGAGACTTATTAAACCAGGCAACGTTTTTCTAATCTTCTCTTGTCCAATTTTGGTGATCCTGTGTGAATTGTAGCTTATGTTTCCTATTCTTAGCTGACAGGAGTGGCACCCGGGGTGGTATTCTGCTGGTCTAGCCCATCTGCTTCAAGGTTACATACATAATTACATACATAGTTGGTAAGGTTCTATAAAGACACCAGTCCATCCAGTTCAACCTGTGAGTGTGCATGCACATGTGTGCGTTTAAATTTATATCACTTCCCATATCCTTGCATATTGCATTCACTAGAATGCCTTTTTACTTTTTGAAACTTTTTTCTTTTGAAACTACTTCCCACAGGCACCACTGCTTGCGGAAGGGAGATCCACATGCTTACTGCTCTAACAATAAAGAATCTGCTGCACAGTTAAAGGTTAAACCGCTTCTCCTCCAATTCCATGTAGTGGCCACGTGTCTTCTTAAGCTCCCTGAAGCTGAATAGTTTTATTCCTATTTTGGGATCACCATTGAGGTACTTGTATATCGTTATCATATTTCCTCTCAAGTGTCTCTTCTCCAGGGAGAATAAGTTTAATATTTATAGTCCTTCCTCATAACTGAGGTCTTCCAGCCCCCTTATTAGCTTTGTTGCCCTTCTCTGGACACTCTCCAGCTCCAACACATCCTTCCTAAGGATTGGTGACCAGAAATGGACGGCATACTCCAGACATGGGAGAACCAGAGTTTTGTAAAGTGGTAGAATTATAGTTCAATCTCTTGAGAAAATCCCCCTTTTTATGCATGCCAATATTCTGCTGGCTTTGCTTGCTGCAGCTTGGCATTGCATGCCATTGCTGAGCCTGTGATCTACAAAGACCCCCAGATCCCTTTCCATCCTTGAATCCCCCAATGGCTCTCCTCCTAGTGAGTAATTTGCATTCACATTTTTGGCCACCAAATGTATTACTTTACATTTTTCAATATTAAACCTTATTTGCCATGTAGTTGCCCACACCGTGATTTTATTGGGGGCTGCTTGTAAGGCTTCTACATCCTGCTGTGAAGTTATTGTCCTACTTAGCTCTGTATCATCAGCAAACACTGAGAATAAGCTATTTATACTGACCTCTATATCATTTATGAATAAATTAAACAGAATAGGTCTCAGGACAGAGCCCTGGGGTACCCCACTTACCACTCTGAGTACTCACTATATATAACCACCTTTTGTATGCGCCCCTGTAACCAGTTTTCTATCCAGGTGCATGTACTCTGGTCTAAGGCAACAGACCTCAATCTGTATATTAAGCATTTATGTGGAGCTGTATCAAATGCTTTTGCAAAATCCAGATACACCACATCCACAGGCCTTCCGTTATCAAGATTACAGCTCACTTCTTCATAAAAACTTAGCAGTTCAGTTTGGCAGGAACAGTCTTTCATAAATCCAGGTTATTACTAATGCTACTATTATCATGTGCAAACTCTTGGATATAGCCTGTTATAACCCCCTTCAATAGTTTACATACTATTGATGTTAGACTGACTGGCCTGTAAATTCCAAGACTATATATTTACCCTTTTTTAAATATTGGTATCACATTTGCTTTTTTCCAGTCAGCTGGTACCATTCCAGTCCTTAAAGTGTCCTAAACAAATTAGGAATAACAGCCTGGTAATAACCTGGCTAAGTTCTCTAAGGACTCTTGGATGCAAGCCATCCAGTTCTGTTGATTTACTTATGTTAAGATTCGACGTGTTGTGCATTTAGAGATAAGATATTGCATATCTTGGTTGTAATGAGTGGTTATTTGAATTACTGTTGCCTTTCTTTCATATTGAACCAGTCTGCCCATTCTCTTCTGGCCTCCGACATCAATAAGGCATTTTCGTTTACACAACTGCTGGATATTTTCTCTGTTACCATTCTCTGTAAACCCTAGAGATGGTTGTGCGTGAAAAACCCAGTAGATCAGCCATTTTTTAAATACTCAGACCGGCCCGTCTGCCACCAATAACCATGCATGTTCATAGTCACTTAAATCCCCTTTTTTCCCCCTCCATTCCGATGCTCGGTTTGAACTTGAGCAAGTTATCTTCACCACATCTAGGATGTCTAAATGCATTGAGTTGCTGCCAAATGATTGCAATTGAACAAGTGTACCTAATAAGGAGGCTGGTGAGCATATATTACACACACACAGTCACATGCATTGCTCAGGTGTGATTTTGGCCCATTCTTCCACACAGTCTTCAAATCTTGAAGGTTCCCTGGGCCTCTATGAACTCTGATCTTTAGTTCTTTCCATAGATTTTCTATTGGATTCAAGTCGGGTGATTGGCTGGTCATTCTAGCAGCTTTATTTTCTTTCTTTGAAACCAGTTGAGAGTTTCCTTGGCTTACTGTTTGGAATCAGTCTTGCTTATAGGTCTACCCTCATTTCATCTTCATCAGCCTGGTGGATGGCAGCAGATTTTTATCAAGAATGTCTTGGTACATTTTTCAATTCATCCTTCCTTCAATAACATGAAGTTTGCCAGTACCATATTCTGAAAAACAGCCCCAAACCATGATGTTCCCACCTCCAAACTTCACAGCTGGGATGGTTTTTTTGGGGTGATGTGCATTGCCATTTGACCTCCAAATATGGTGCGTATTATGGCATCCAAAGAGTTCAAGCTTGGTCTCATCTGACCAGACTATATTCTCCCAGTATTTCACAGGCTTGTCTAAATGCTATGCAGCAAACTTTAAACAAGCTTCAACATGCTTTTTCTTCAGCAATGGAGTCTTGCGCGGTGAGAGTGCATACAGGCCATGGAGGTTGAGTGCATAACATTGCTTTCTTTGAGACAATTGTACCTGATAATTCCAGGTCTTTCTGAAGTTCTCCACAAGTGGTCCTTGGCTCTTGGACAACTCTTCTGATAATTCTTATCACTTTTCTGTCCGAAATTTTACGAGGAGCACCTGGTCATGGCCTGTTTATGGTGAAATTATGTTCTTTTCACTTCCAGATTATGGCCACAACAGTGCTCATTGGACCATTCAGAGATTTAGAAATCCCTCTTTAACCAATGCCATCGGTATGTTTTGTAACTATAAGGTTGCAAAGGTCTTGAGAGAACTCTTTGTTTTTTGTATGACACCTTTTATAGGCCATCGGTTGAGACTGAACCAGCTGATATTAATTTGCACTGACAAGGGGAAGGATTGCTTTCCAATTACTGATAGATTTTAGCTGGCGTCTTGGCTTTCCATGCCTTTTTTGCATCTTCCTTTCTTCACGTGTTCATTATTTTTTCCTGTTCCAATTTATTACACATATCTTAATTTTTGAGCTTATTTATTTTTTCGTTTCTTTGTATTTATGGATTGCATGAGTTGTTACCGACATGTGGTGAACATTTCATATCAATAGCACCTTTAGAAATATATTTACTGAGAAAAATGGTGACGTGTTCAATACTTGTTTTACTTGCTGTATATACACAGTATATCAACCAATGAGAAATACAGTTTAGCATTTCAAAATCTAAAAGGATTAAAAAAAAAAATCTAAAATGATTTTATTTCTGTTCATATAATAAACACATATACATATACTGTATAATATACTGCTCAAAACAATTAAAGGAACACTGTTTAATCAGAGTATAGCATCAAGCCAATTAAACTCCTGGAATATTGATCTGGTCAGTTAAGCAGCAGAGGGGTTATTAATCATTTTCAGCTGCTTTGGTGTTGATGACATTAACAACAAGTGCACTAGATGGGCAACAATGAGACAACCCCCAAAATAGGAACGTTTTTATAGGTGAAGGCCACTGCCATTTTTTTCCCTACTCATCTTTTATGACTCTAATTTTGCATTTGGCTAGGGTCAGTGTCATTTCTGGTAACATGAGGTAATACCTGGACTCTACAGAGGTTGCACAGGCGGTCCAACACCTCCAGGATGGCACATCACTATGTGCCATTGCCAAAAGGTTTGCTGTTCCTACCAGCAGTCTCAAGAGCATGGAGGAGATTCCAAGAGACAGGCAGTTACTCTAGGAGAGATGTACAAGGCTGTATAAGGCCCTTAACCCATCAGCAGGACCGGTATCTTCTCCTTTGTGAAAGGAGGAACAGGGTGAGCACTGCCAGAGCCCTACAAAATGACCTCCAGGAGGCCACTGGTGTGAATGTATCTGACCAAACAATCAGAAACAGACTTCATGAGGGTGGCCTGAGGGCCCAAATTCCTCTAGTGGGCCCTGTGCACACTGCCCAGTTCGATTGGCATTTGCCATTGAACACCAGAATTGGCAGGCCCACCACTGGCGCCCTGTGCTTTTCGCAGATGAGAACAAATTCACCCTGAGGACATGACAGACATGAAAGGGTCTAAAGAAGCCGTGGAGTAAATTATGCTGACTGTAACATCGTTCAGCATGACCATTTTGGTGGTGGGTCAGTGATGGTCTGGGGAGGCATATCCATGTAGGGACGCACAGACCTCTACAGGCTAGACAATGGCACCCTGACTGCCATTAGGTATCGGGATGAAATCCTTGGGCCCATTGTCAGACCCTATGCTGGTGCAGTGGGTCTTGGGTTCCTCCTGGTGCACGACAATGCCCGGCCTCATGTGGTGAGAGTATGCAGGCAGTTCCTGGAGGATGAAGAAATTCGATACAATTGAATGGCCCCCATGCTCGCCTGACCTAAATCCGATAGAACACCTCTGGGATATCATGTTTCGGTCCATCTGATGCCACCAGGTTGCACCTCAGACTGTCCAGGAGCTCAGTGATGCCCTGGTCTAGATCTGTGAGAAAATACCCCAGGACAATATCCGTCGTCTCATTAGGAGCATGCCCCGACGTTGTCACGTGGGGGTATTACAAACTACTGAGTACCATTTTGAGTTGCTGCAATGAAATTTCAGCAAAAATGGACTAGCCTGATGCATCATTTTTTCACTTTGATTTTAGGGGGGTCTTTGAATTCAGTCCAATGTAGGTTGATAATTTTAATTTCCATCAAATGTAGGGGCATCCTTACGTTCCTAACACATTACCCAGTCCATATCAGTATAGATATCCAGCATTAGATTTTTCCCCATTGAGATCTGATGTGTTTTCAAAGCGTTTCTTTAATTTTTTTTGAGCAGTGTATGTGTGTGTGTATATGTATATATATATATATATATATATATATATATATATATATATATATATATATATACAGTTGCAAGAAAAAGTATGTGAACCACTTGGGATTACGTGGTGTTTTGCATGAATTGGGCATAAAATGTGCTCTGAACGTCATCTAAGTCACAACAATAGAAGAACACAGTCTGCTGAACATAATACTACACAAACATTAGATGTTGCCATGGTTTAATTGCACATAACATGTAAACATTCACAGTGCAGGGAGGAAAAAGTATGTGAGGCCCTAGCTTTATGACTTCTCCCAGAGCTAATTGGAGCCAGGAGTGAGCCAACCTTGACTCCAATCAGTGTGATGATATTGGATGTGCTGCTGGCAGCTGTCCTGCCCTTAAAAAACACACACCTGTTTTGGGTTTACTGGTTTCAAGAAGCACTGTCTGATGTGAACCATGCCTCGCAGAAAAGAGCTCTCAGAAGACCTACGATCAAGAATTGTTGACTTGCATGAAGCTGGAAAGGGTTACAAAATTATCTCCAAAAGCCTTGATGTTCATGTGTCCACGGTAAGACAGATTGTCTACAAATGGTGAAAGTTTAGCACTGTTGCTACTCTCCCTAGGCGTGGTCGTCCTGTAAAAATGACTGCAAGAGCACAGCGCAGAATGCTGCATGAGGTAAAGAAGAATCCCAGAGTGTCAGCTAAAGACCTACAGAAATCTCTGGCACATGCTAACATTTTTGTTGACACATCTACAATAAGGAAAACATTAAACAAGAATAGTGTACATGGAAGGACACCACGGAGGAAGCTTTTGCTGTCCAAAAAGAAAATTGCAGCACGTTTGAAGTTTGCAAAAGAGCACCTGGATGTTCCACAGCACTACTGGCAAAATATACTGTGGACAGATGAAACCAAGATTGAGTTGTTTCGGAAGAACACACAACACTATGTGTGGAGAAAAAAAAGGCCCAGCACACCAACATCAAAACCTCATCCCCACTGTAAAACATGGTGGAGGGAGCATCATGGTTTAGGCCTGCTTTGCTGCCTCAGGGCCTGGACGGATTGTTGTCATTGATGGTAAAATGAATTCCAGAGTTTCTCAAGACATTTTGCAGGAAAACGTATGACCATCTGTCCGCCAACTGAAGCTCCGCAGAGGATGGGTGATGCAACAGGACAATGACCCAAAGCATACAAGTAATTCAACAAAACAATGGCTGCAACAGCACAGAATACGCCTTCTGGAGTGGCCCAGTCAGAGTCCTGACCTCAACCCGATTGAAATGCTGTGGCATGACCTTAAGAGAGCGATTCACACCAGACATCCCAAGAATATTGCTACACTGAAACAGTTTTGTGAAGAGGAGTGGTCCAAAATTACTCCAGATCGTTGTGCAGGTCTGATCTGCAACTACAGGAAACGTTTGGTTGAGGTTATTGCTGCCAAAGGAGGGTCCACCAGTTATTAAGTCCAAAGGGTCACATACTTTTTCCTCCCTGCACTGTGAATGTTTACATGTTATGTGCAATTAAACCATGGCAACATCTAATGTTTGTGTAGTATTATGTTCAGCAGACTGTGTTCTTCTATTGTTGTGACTTAGATGACGTTCAGAGCACATTTTATGTCTAATTCATGCAAAACTCCACGTAATCCCAAGGGGTTCACATACTTTTTCTTGCAACTGTATATATATATATTTTTTTTTTTCCTCTTTACATGCATATCTCATAAATATAACAACCTCCCACTATCTCCAATATGTTGCATTGTGTGGACCTTATTGGCCATGAGCAATAACCAAAGTTATTTATTACCTCCTTTCTCTTGAAGAAACAGATTTAATATCTGGGAAAAACATTGGGAAGTGGTCTCCTCCCTTTGCAAGTTATCTGCTGGAAAGTTGAATGATAATCTAATATATATTCAGTAATAAATAATCTATATAAACTGACGAGGAGGTGTTTGAGACAAGCGGAGGATATTGTATTCATGAGATATGTGCAACGTATGTAAATAAAAAGAAACAAAAAAAAAAGGAGAGAGAGAGAATTATGGACTAGTTCACAATCCTTTGTACTAGGATCTTCTTTAAAATGTTTTATATAAACAGAAAAAAAAGTTTGTATTTTTATAAATGCTAAAATGTATTTCTTGTTGGTTTATATTTGATTATCGGTACCCTTAAAGTAGAACTAGTAGAAAACTTTGCCATTTTGGACATAGTAAGGAAGGGTTATAATTCTTGTCAATTTTTTTGCCATCTGTGTCCCATTGAGAAGTTAATAGAAAATCCCACCAAAGTCAGGGGATCCCTAGTGTCCCCATTGGAAGAATTCCCTGCTATTACTATTCAGGTGTGACAACCCACAATTTGGAATTTTCTTTTACTTTAATTTCAATGATGACTGTAAACAGGAGGAATAGAAAGGGTGAACCTCCTGGGGCCACAGACAACAATAAAAACCTGACGGGGGGGGGGTTCTTATACCTCTCTACTCTATCCAAAACTAAAGAATAAAAAAAGTTTGCCTTTAGTCATATGTGACTCATGGTATGTTCTTGGTAGATTGTAATTAGGGATGCAGTACCATGAGCATTTATTTATTATAGTTACTTCTATAGCACTGTCAATATACATGGAGCTTTACACACACACATATTTTTATATGTATATATATATATATATATATATATATATATATATATATATACATACACACACACGCACACTTTATTGCCAAAAGTATTGAGACGCCTGCCTTTACACGCACATGAAATGAGCACATAGTCTGTAGAGTTCAATATTAAGTTGGACCCGCCCTTTGCCGCTATAACAGCTTCAACTCTTCTGGGAACGCCGTCCACAAGGTTTAGGAGGGTGTCTATGGGAAGGTTTGACCATCCTTCCAGAAGCACATTTGTGAGGTCAGGCACTGATGTCGGACGAGAAGGTCTCGCTCGCAGTCTCCGCTCTAATTCATCCCGAAGGTGTTCTATGGGGTTGGAGTCATGACTCTGTGCAGGCCAGTCAAGTTCCTCCATCCCAAAATCGCTCATCCATGTCTTTATGGACCTTGCTTTGTGCACTGGTGCGCAGTCATGTTGGAACAGGAAGGGGCCATCCCCAAACTCTTCCCACAAAGTTGGGAGCATGAAATTGTCCAAAATGTCTTGGTATTCTGACACCGTAAGAGTTCCCTTCACTGGAACTAAGGGGCCAAGCCCAACCCCTGAAAAACAACCCCACGCCATAATCCCCCCTCCAACAAACTTTACACTTGGCACAATGCAGTCAGGCAAGAACTGTTCTCCTGGCAACTGCCAAACCCAGACATGTCCATTGGATTGCCTGACAGAGATGCATTATTGGTCACTCCAGAGAACACGTCTCCACTGCTCTAGAGTTCAGTGGCGGCATGCTTTACACCACGGCATTCGATGCTTTGCATTGCACTTGGTGATGTAAGGCTTGCATGCAGCTGCTCGGCCATGGAAACCCATTCCATGAAACTCTCTACGCACTGTTGTTGTGCTAATCTGAAGGCCACATGAAGTTTGGAGGTCTTTAGCTATTGAATCTTTTAGGTTTAGCATGGGATATTTAGTAGCCAGGAAATGTCACGGATGGACTTATTGCACAGGTGGCAACTTATCACTGGACCACGCTTGTATTCACCAAGCTACTGAGAGTGACCCATTCTTTCACAAATGTTTGTAGAAGCCAATTTAGATAGGAGCCAATTAACCTACGAGCATGTTGTGTGGGAGGAAACCAGAGTATCCGGAGGAAACCCACGGAGCCACAGGGAGAACATGCAAACTCCAGGCAGCTAGGGCCTCACATACTTTTTCCTCCCTGCACTGTGAATGTTTACATTTTATGTGCAATTAAACCATGGCAACATCTAATGTTTGTGTAGTATTATGTTCAGCAGACTGTGTTCTTCTATTGTTGTGACTTAGATGACGTTCAGAGCACATTTTATGTCCAATTCATGCAAAACTCCACGTAATCCCAAGGGGTTCACATACTTTTTCTTGCAACTGTAAAGTGCAGTCCCAGTAAAGTCTGCATACAGTGGCAAAGACATTAGTTGGATGGCCAGTCCCTATGTGCTCATTCTCTGCTAGCAGCATCAGTTCTATGGCAGCAATGCTCTCTCACAAGTCCTAGCGCTACAGCAGCTTTGGTTCTGCTCTGGTGTTAGCCTGCTCCTGAATTTGCCAGGAGCGACCCTGGTTTTCAGCATACTGGTTATTCACCCTTCAATCTCCGCACAGTCTGAGCAATGCCTTCCTGGTCATTGTAACAAGCTCAGTCTCCTTGATGCTAAAAACAGACACTGCAGGCAACAGGTCCGCACTCTGCACATAGGAGAGAGTTTTTTCCTTCTCTAAGCCCAGGAAACTCTCACTCAGAACTCTCACACAGCAGATCTGTGGGTAAGCAGATGTAAACAGACTCTTCTGGGAGAGTTCAATTACTCTCTATGCTGGCCCAGCTCCTCCACCCCTCCCTTTACATCCCTGCATAACCTTTTATGTAGCAACTGGGGGAGGAGCAGAGGGCAATATTATAGAGTGCCACTTCAATGACATTCCACTGGGGCTTCTGACATCACATCCAAGATGGCAGCAGCCAGCAGCAGTCTCCGGGCTTTTGGATGTCTAAACAAGACAGGCTTTGACAAGCAAAGAGTGTGCCCGTATAGGGACTAAAAACTGAATGAATCATCACAGTGACTAATTCAGATTGCTCAAGGTTTCAATCAAAGACAGCCATGAGACAGGCAGGAACCTAGCATGCTCTGGCAATCCTTTGTCGAAAATGTTGCACTCAATCCTCCAGATACAAGAAGTTAGAAATATTATTTAAATACTTTATTTAAATATTATTTGCAACACAAATATAATTTGCTATTAATATAAAAAAAATTAATGTAAAAATGTATAAACAATTAAAAGAAAATCAATCTGAAACCATTATACAGTGGGGATCGAAAGTTTGGGCACCCCAGCTAAACATTTGTATTAATGTGCATAAAGAAGCCAAGGAAAGATGGAAAAATCTCCAAAAGGCATCAAATTACAGATTAGAAATTCTTATAATATGTCAACAAAAGTTAGATTTTATTTCCATCATTTACACTTTCAAAATAACAGAAAACAAAAAAATGGCGTCTGCAAACAATTGGGCACCCTGCAGAATTTATAGCATGCACTGCCCCCTTTGCAAAGCTGAGACCTGCCAGTGTCATGGATTGTTCTCAATCATCGTCTGGGAAGACCAGGTGATGTCAATCTCAAAGGTTTTAAATGCCCAGACTCATCTGACCTTGCCCCAACAATCAGCACCATGGGTTCTTCTAAGCAGTTGTCTAGAAAACTGAAACTGAAAATAGTTGACGCTCACAAAGCTGGAGAAGGCTATAAGAAGATAGCAAAGCGTTTTCAGATGTCAATATCCTCTGTTCGGAATGCAATTAAGAAATGGCAGTCATCAGGAACAGTGGAAGTTAAAGCAACATCTGGAAGACCAAGAAAAATATCAGACAGAACAGCTCGCAGGATTGTGAGAAAAACAATTCAAAACCCACGTTTGACTGCACGATCCCTCCAGAAAGATCTGGCAGACACTGGAGTTGTGGTACACTATTCCACTATAAAGAGATACTTGTACAAATATGGTCTTCATGGAAGAGTCATCAGAAGAAAACCTCTTCTACGTCCTCACCACAAAAATCATCGTTTGAACTTTGCAATTGAACATATAGACAATTCTGACGCATTTTGGAAACAAGTTCTGTGGACCGATGAGGTTAAAATTGAACTTTTTGGCCGGAATGAGCAAAGGTACGTTTGGAGAAGAAGGGGCACAGAATTTAATGAAAAGAACCTCTGTCCAACTGTTAAGCATGGGGTTGGATCAATCATGCTTTGGGGTTGTGTTGCAGCCAGTGGCACAGAGAACATCTCACGAGTAGAAGGAAAAATGGATTCAATAAAATTTCAGCAAATTTTGGATGGTAACTTGATGCCATCTGTGAAAAAGCTGAAGTTAAAGAGAGGATGGCTTCTACAAATGGATAATGATCCTAAACACACCTGGAAATCCACGGGGGATTACATCAAGAGGCGTAAACTGAAGGTTTTGCCATGGCCTTCACAATCTCCTGACCTCAACATAATTGAAAATCTATGGATAGACCTTAAAAGAGCCGTGCGTGACAGACAGCCCAGAAATCTCAAAGAACTGGAAGACTTTTGTAAGGAAGAATGGGCAAAGATACCTCAAACAAGAATTGAAAGACTCTTGGCTGGCTACAAAAAGCGTTTACAAGCTGTGATACTTGCCAAAGGGGGCAGTACAAGATATTAACTCTGCAGGGTGCCCAAACTTTTGCAGACGCCATTTTTATGTTTTCTGTTATTTTGAAAGTGTAAATGATGGAAATAAAATCTAACTTTTGTTGACATATTATAAGAATGTCTAATCTGTCATTTGATGCCTTTTGGTGATTTTTCCATCTTTCCTTGGCTTCTTTATGTACATTAATACAAATTTTTAGCTGGGGTGCCCAAACTTTTGATCCCCACTGTAGTTCGTGGTTAGTTTATACTATTGATAGATCCACTTTATGGCGTTATGTCATACATGTCAGTAGCACCCAAACATCTCTTAGCTGTCTCCGTACAATCTTCCCATAACTGTTTAGAAATCATAGAAGAGAAGTAAAGACTGTACTGGTCTGTCAGGAATGGAGTCGGTGATTTAAAGCCTTCCTCCTTCTCATTCATCGCAATGCCCTCTCATAAAAAAAGGTTCAAACAACACATGTGAGGTACAACATCGCCGATTGCGCTGCAATCTTTCTTCCATTAAAAGCACAAATTTGCCAAACGCGGCATCCCAGCCAGAGCTGGAAGGATGGCTGTCATTTCCCATCAGGCGGCACCTCTGTAATATCCCGAGTCTGACAGCTGCCTGCACCTGTAACCGCCAGCAGCAGGTTTAAATCAGCCCTAACCGCCAGCACATGTGAGACAGCGAGGACAATTTTATACCATACGTGCTCTACTGGGGTTGGTTGTAAAGAGAAATGTTTGTTCTCCAGCATGACACCCCTCCCCCTTCCAAAAAAAAAAATCTCATAAAATACGTATTGTATAATGGGAGATCTGTGACTGCAAAAAGCAGGAAAAAGAAAAAAAAGAGATTATATGGAGAGGGAGACACACACACACTCACGCAGAGGGGAAGGGAGATAAAAAGAGAGAGAGAGAAAAAAAAGACAGGGGAGAGAGACACACACAGAGAGAGAAGGAGAAATACAAAGAGAAAGAAGAGAGAGAAAGCGAGAGAGAGAGAGAGAGAGAGAGAGAGAGAGAGAGAGAAAGAGAGAGAGAGAGAAAGAGAGAGAGAGAGAGAAAGAGAGAAAGCAAGAGAGAAAGCGGGAAAGAAAGAAAGAAAAGAAAGAGAGAGAAAGAGAGAGAGAAAGAGAGAGAGAGGGAGAGAGAGGGAGAGAGAGAGAGAGAGAGAGAGAGAGAAAGAAAGAGAGAAAGAGAGAGAAAGAAAGAGAGAGAAAGAAAGAGAGAGAAAGAAAGACATAGAAAGAGAGCGAGAGAGAGAGCGAGAGCGAGAGAGAGAGCGAGAGCGAGAGCGAGAGAGAGAGCGAGAGAAAGAGAGAAAGAAAGAAAGAAAGAAAGAGAGAAAGAAAGAAAGAAAGAAAGAAAGAAAGAAGGAGAAAGACAAAGAAAGACAGAAAGAAAGAGAGAAAGAAAGAGAAAGAAAGAAAGAGAAAAAGAAAGAGAAAAAGAAAGAAAGAAAGAAAGAAAGAAAGAAAGAAAGAAAGAAAGAAAGAAAGAAAGAAAGAAAGAAAGAAAGAAAGAAAGAAAGAAAGAAAGAAAGAAAGAAAGAGAAAGAGACAGACAGAAAGAGACAGACAGAAACAGAGAGAGAGAGAGAGAGCAAAAACACTATGATAACCACCCATAATCCGGTTTTGTCCCAGGAAATTTACTCGTTTCAAGGTATAGAACTACAAAATGACATCATTCGTAATTAGTAGCTGGAACATTCAGGGTCTGAATACTTAAGCCTTCAGATCCAAAGTAACCTATCCAGATTTTAACCAAAGACTACATGAGACCGACATGAAAATCCTCCTGGAAATATGGACCTGGGCACAGGATGAACCACTAGCACCTACTGGCTATAGGGAATTCTCTGCCCCTGTACAAAAGGATAGAAACATCAAACAGGGTCAGTGTTCAGGAGGAATACTAGTCTGGTATAAGGAGGAGCTACATGAACACATCAATGCAATAAAAAAAAAGGAGGGAGCCACAAGTGGCTAAGAATAAGCAACTCCATCCTTACCTCTCAGTCTGACATTACCTGTGTGCAGCATACATTGCCCCACCAGAGTCCCCATATTTTAGACCAGACATCTGTGAGGTTCTACAAAGTGAGGTAATCCACTTCCAATCCCTAGGACAAGTGCTCATCCTTGGAGACCTCAACGCTAGGACAGATGGCAACATGTACACACTAGGCCCTGCAAGTTACTGTCACAAATTGATGCAAATACAAAGAAACAGCTATGACAGCATAATCAACAAAAATGGAAGAAAATTGCTTAATCTTTGTCGCAGTCTGGGGCTCTACATCCTCAATGGCCACACCAAGGGAGACTCTCTGGGAAGATACACAATAAATTCCCATGTAGACAGCAGTATGGAGGACTATGCCATCACAGACACAAACCCTGCACTCATCAATGCTTTTGCAGTCACTTCACAAACACACATCAGACCACATAGCATATCCAAAATGCCACTGGACTTATCTCTCAGCAAATTGCCACCATCAATTAAATGGTTCAAAGATTCTACCACTTAGGTGTCCATTTATGACACAGAGAATAGCTGCAATTCAGAGGATCTCAGCTATTCTCTGGTCATTCACAGTTTATGTCACTCAGGAGATCAGCGGAGAACTGTTCAGCTCTTCACTGGAGATCTGTGTTCTCCCTCCAGATTCTCCAGCCCAGAGCTGGAGAATTGGAGGGACCACAAACTAAGCAGAGATAATTTACCTCTGCTTAGTAAACTGATCTTTTACTGTAATCTCACGAGATTATAGTAAAATCAGCAGTTTTCCACCGTTTGTAGACCATTCTCCAGCGTTTGGAGACCGTTCTCCCTTCGTTCAGAGAACTGCTTCATAAAAGGCATTCACAGGAGAACTGAGCAGCGATCATTTATTGCTGGTTCATAAACGGACACCTAAATACAGAGAGGTAAATGACAGACCTGACATCAAAAAACAGCTTGAAACATTCTAAAACAAAGCCTATGAGGTAAGCCCACAAGGTGTGAACAAGACAGCAAAGGACTTCCACAAAATATTACACACCATTACAGAAAAAGCCCAGCTGAAAAAAGTCAAACCACAAGAAACCATTCAGCAAACAATCCACTAAATGGTTTGACAAAGAATGCAAAGCATTGAGAAACACCTTGTGGACACTCTCTAATAACAAACACAAAGACCAACAGTGACCTAAGGATAGGCCAAGGCATCATACAGAAAAAATATAAACAAACTCTCAAAAAGAAAAAACAAAACTTCATCTCCAACAACCTGCAACAGTTAGAAGAGGCACTTCAAGAAAATTCTTTCTGGGAGATATGGAAAAATATTGGCAAGAGAGAGAGAGAGAGAGAGAGAGAGAGTGAGAGAGAGAGAGAGAGAGAGAGGGCGAGAGAAAGAGTGAGAGAGAGAGAAAGAGATAAAAAGAGCGAGAGAAAGAAAGAGAGAAAGAAAGAGAAAGAGAGAAAGAAAGAGAAAGAGAGAGAGAGAGAGAGAGAGAGAGAGAGAGAGAAAGAGAGAGAGAAAGAAAGAGAGAGAGAGAAAGAAAGAGAGAGAGAAAGAGAGAAAGAGAGAGAGAGAAAGTAAGATGCTTCTTTCTGGTTGTTTTTTTTCTCCTCCCCCTTTCAACATCATCTCTTCTAACATTCTGCTAAAACTTTGTGAAATAGTACTGCCTGGACCTTGAAGAAGGGGACACTCACCGAAAGCTTGTCCTCAAAATTGTATGTTAGTGCAAATAAAAAAAAGTATCACATCAGTACTCAATTGTTTATTCCTGATGAAATTGATGTAACATAACTCTGATCCCATACATTATACATTCTCCGAGGATCAGGGGCGGACTGACAACTCATGGGGCCCCCGGGCAATAGGGGATCATGGGGCCCCTGTGTCCTTGCCCAAATTCAAAAAAGCCTAGGAAAAAGGTACCAGGGGCATCTCATGGGGCCCCCTACTGACCCCGGGCAGTGCCCAAGTTTCCAAATGGTCAGTCCACCCCTGCTGAGGATACATTCATATACATAGCACATTTGAGCTGCAGCAGATGAAACTTTGCATGGCTGCTGGCTCTCAGTCCTTACTATTCACACTGACAATTAGGAACCAGAGTGTTTCCCAATCAGGTGGTCCCTATGTCAGCTCTGATCACATGCAGGCTGGAGGTGCCATTGATAAAAATGAAAGCCTTCAGCTTGCAGATAAACACTACCACCTTCAATGTTCAGCTGTGGTGCCATATATTATTACTGTAACTGTGCAATACAGTTTCACTATTAAAAATAATAATAAAACATTTTTTTAAATGTTTTTATTTAAAGTTTTTTGCATTTGTCATCCTGTAAATATTAGCACAGTGTTCGAACGTGAAACCTTATATGTCTGTATGATATGTATAAAAACTATTGAGGCATGCAAATCAATTGTAGAGATACTGTTATATTAACCATGCTGATTCTACTAAACTTGGCTTGGGTATCTAGGCATCAAAGACCTCTGATCATGAAAGGGTTACTCACGTAATCATACGTATTGATGAGCCAAACTCACCTGGATTCAGTTTTGGGGGGACTTGGCAAAATTGACTAAAGTTCAAAAGCTGAATCAGAAGCCCATTGAAGTCAACGGGAGCCGAAAAAGAATTAAAAAAAAAAAAAAAAAAAAAAGAACAGTCCTGGTCATGTTCTAGCCCAGGGGTCTCCAAACTTTCCAAACAAAGGGACAGTTTACTGTCCTTCAGTCTTTAGGGGGGCCAGACTCTGTCCAGTAGGAGTATAAAATGCTTCAGGTTTTATGGTCAGTGGGACTAAACATACGACATAATACCTTTGGTCAGTAGGATGAGGAATTGTACCCTGTCACTGATGTCAATGGGAGGAATAGTGTCCCATCATTGGTGTCAATGGGAGGAATAGTGCCCCATCATTGGTATCAGTGGGAGGAATAGTGCCCCATCATTGGTATCAGTGGGAGGAATAGTGCCCCATCATTGGTGTCAGTGGGAGGAATAGTGCCCCATCATTGGTATTAGTGGGAGGAATAGTGCCCCATCATTGGTATCAGTGGGAGGAATAGTGCCACATCATTGGTGTCAGTGGGAGGAATAGTGCCCCATCATTGGTATCAGTGGGAGGAATAGTGTCCCATCATTGGTATCAGTGGGAGGAATAGTGCCCCATCATTGGTGTCAGTGGGAGAAATAGTGCCCCATCATTGGTATCAGTGGGAGGAATAGTGCCCCATCATTTGTATTAGTGGGAGGAATAGTGCCCCATCATTGGTATCAGTGGGAGGAATAGTGCCCCATCATTGGTATTAGTGGGAGGAATAGTGCCCCATCATTGGTGTCAGTGGGAGAAATAGTGCCCCATCACTGGGGTCATTGGGAGGAATAGTTTTCCATCATTGGTGTCAGTGGAAGGAATAGTGCCCCGTCAATGGTGTTAGTGGAATGACTACTGCCCCATCACTAGTGTCAGTGGAAGGAATAGTGCCCCATCACTGGTGTCAATGGGAGGAATAGTACCTCATCATTGGGGTCTGTGGGAGGAATAGTACCCCATCATTGGGGTCAATGGGAGGAATAGTACCTCATCATTGAGGTCAATGGAAGGAATAGTGCCCCATCATTGGGGTCTGTGGGAGGAATAGTGCCCCATTGTTTACAAGGCTGGAAACTCACTTGGGGGGAAAATGTACCAAAGCAAACAAAGATTAATTTTATTTTTTGTGAACACAGCTAAACTGAATGCATCAGAACGCAGGGATGAATGTAAACGTGTGAATAATATTTAACCACTTGCACATGCAAGGCTTTACCCCTTAATGATCAGAGCTTTGTTTGCTATTCAGCACTGTGCTACTTTAACTGGCAATTGCGTGGTAATGCAACACTGTACCCAAATTACATTTTTTATCTTATTTCACACAAATAGAGCTCTCATTTGGTCATATTTGATCACCACTGAGGTTTTTTCTGTTATATAAATGAAAAAAGATTGAACATTTTGAAAAAAAAAAACATTTTCTATTTTCTGTTTTAAAACATATCCAACTAAAAAAAAATGTATTCAGAAATTTAGGCCAAAATGTATTCTGCTACATGTGATTGGTACAACAAAAATCCTGATAAGTGTATATTAATTGGCTTGTGTGAAAGGTATAGTGCCTATAAACTAGCGCTGCGCAAACTGCTGGCACTATATAAATCCTATATAATAATAATACTGGAATTTATGCAGCTATGACACTATAGTGATAATTGTGGTGATGAGAAACTTATAGTGGGACTATGATAGTGTGGCGGGCAATCTGGTGCAAGTAGACCATTGCTGGGACGTACACGGACATTGATAGTGACACTAATACAGTGATCAGTGATAACACTGTACATTGTAGTAGTGACGTTTGCTTTGAAGGGGTTAACATGTAGGGGCAATCAAGGGGTTAAATGTGTGCCTAACAAAGTGTAATGTGTGTCATATGTGCTGCTTTTACTCACAGATCTGGCTGTGTTTTCTCCATGTTTTGCAGGGGGCCTCTGATGTAAGAGGGGACTCTGATGGATACCCTGATGTAAAGAACAACATAGTTGAGGACTTTGATGTAAGAGGGAACTCTGAGGTACCCTAATGTAAAGAAAGACACTATTGGGGACTCAGATGTAAGAGGGGATTCTGATGGGTACCCGGATGTACAGGAAGACACTGATGGGGACTCTGATGTAAAGAAAGACACTGATGGGGGCTCTGTTGTTTGAGGGGACTCTGGTGGGTACCCTGATGTACAGAAAGACACTGATGGGGACTCTGATGTAATAGGGTACTCTGATGTAAAGAAAGACACTGATGGGGGCTATGTTGTTTGAGGGGACTCTGGTGGGTACCCTGATGTACAGAAATACACTGATGGGGACTCTGATGTAATAGGGTACTCTGATGTAAAGAAAGACACTGATGGGGGCTATGTTGTTTGAGGGGACTCTGATGGGTACCCTGAGGTAAAGACACTAATGGGGGCTCTGATGTAAGAGGGGACTCTGATGGGTACCCTGATGTACAGAAAGACTCTGGTGGGTAGCCTGATGTAAAGAAAGACACTAATGGGGACTCTGATGGGTACCCTGATGTACAGAAAGACACTGATGGGTACCCTGATGTAAAGAAAGACACTGATGGGGGCTCTGTTGTTTGAGGGGACTCTGGTGGGTATCCTGATGTACATAAAGACACTGATGGGGACTCTGATGTAAGAGGGGAGTCTGATGTAAAGAAAGACACTGATGGGGACTCTGTTGTTTGAGGGGACTCTGATGGGTATCCTGATGTAAAGAAAGACACAGATGGTGGCTCTGATGTAAGAGGGGACTCAGGTGGGTACCCTGATGTAAAGAAAGACACAGATGGGGGCTCTGATGTAAGAAGGGACTCTGATGGGTACCCTGATGTAAAGAAAGACACTAATGGGGACTCTGATGTAAGAGGGGACTCTGATGGGTACCCTGATGTACAGAAAGACACAGATGGGGGCTCTGATGTGAGAACGACACAGATTGGTACCATGATGTAAAGAAAGACACTGATGGGAATGCTGTTGTAAGAGGGGACTCTGATGGGTACCCTGATGTAAATAACACTGATGGGGACTCCGATGTTAGAGGGGACTCGGATTAGCTCAAGTCTTTTCTGTTGCTCCAAATCAGATCATGCTGAATAATAAAAAAAAAAAAAAAAAAGTGTAATGTATTCATTCATTTAAATTTGATTTGTTAAATTCTAAAATTATTATTTTCTTTGTCCCACCAAAATGTGTAAAAAGTGTCCCTCACACACAGGTTGGGCGATCCCTGGCTCTGGATGATCTGTGGGTATAGGATTGGGTTTATGAAGGTTTTCTATTTATTTATTGGACTTCTTTATATCGAGTTCATCCTTCGTATGTATGCAGAGGGGCCCCGTTATACAATTTCCACCAGAGCCCTGTGGATGCTCAGCAGATAGAATCAAGTAGTCGGATGTGACACAACGTGGCAGCCGTGGTCATGCATGTATAACTGGCGCGGGAAGCCTTGGTTTCAATTACACGTCGGGTAGAACAGGCCTGACATCTGCGTGGAGAAGGGCGGGGAGGTGTTTTGTGTCAAACATAAAGTCGGATTCTAAAATTTCATGTTAAGTGCACCGACTCTGCATAATGAACGGCGCTGTCATCTATCATTCTGACATTTACAAGTCACGGCTCAAAGGCTACTTTATTAGTTTTCTCCTCTCAATTTTTGATTTATGCTCATTACAGTATCGGCAATGCACTGGATGAGGGGATTACGTCTCTAATACAGGTGGATAAATAGTTTGCGTTAGAAAGCGGCCTTGCGAAATGGACTTAGAAACAGATTACGGCTGAGAGTGTGTGCTGCTTCCTGGCTGGAGGAGAATTGATCTATCATTCTGGACAGTGCTGCTTCTGTATGTATTAAGAATTCATTTCCACGAAAGTGTCGTAATGACGTCGTATCATACACTATATTGCCAAAAGTATTGGGACCCCGCTCCAAATCATTGGATTCAGGTGTTCCAATCACCTCCATAGCCACAGGTGTATAAAATCATCACCTAGACATGCAGACTGCTTCTAAAAACATTTGTGAAAGAATGGGTCGTTCTCAGGAGCTCAGTGACTCCAAGCGTGGTCCCGTGATAGGTTGTCACCTGTGCAATAAGTCCATCCGTGACATTTCCTGGCTACTAAATATTCCAGGCTCAACTGTTAGTGGGATTATAACAAAGTGGAAGCTACTGGGAACAACAGCAACTCAGCCACCAAGTGGTAGGCCACATAAAATGACAGAGCGGGGTCAGCGCATGCTGAAGTGCACAGTGCACAGAAGTCACCAACTGTCTGCAGAGTCAATAGCTAAAGACCTCCAAACTTGGTGTGGCCTTCAGATTAGCACAACAACAGTGTGTAGAGAGCTTCATGGAATGGGTTTCCATGGCCGAGCAGCTGCATCCAAGCCTTACATCACCAAGTGCAATGCAAAGCGTCAGATGCCGTGGTGTAAAGCATGCCGCCACTGGACTCTAGAGAACACGTCTCCACTGCTCTAGAGTGATGAATCACACTTCTCTGTCTTGCAATCCGATGGATGTGTTTGGGTTTGGTGGTTGCCAGAACGGTACTTGTCTAACAGCATTGTGCCAAGTGTAAAGTTTGGTGGAGGGGGGATTATGATGTGGGGTTGTTTTTCAGGGGTTGGGCTTGGCCCCCTAGTTCCAGTGAAGGGAACTCTTAAGGAGTCAGCATACCAAGACATTTTGGACAGTTTCATGCTCCCAAATTTGTGGGATGGCCCCTTACTGTTCCAACATGAATGGGCACCAGTGCACAAAGCAAGGTCCATAAAGACATGGAGTGAGTTTAGGGTGGAGGAACTTGACTGGCCTGCACAGAGTCCTGACCTCAACCCAAGGGAGAACTCTGATGTAATGGGGGGGGGGCTTATTATATGAAAGGGGACCTCTGATATGAAAGAGGGAACTCTCATGTCATAGGGGAGCATCTGATGTGAAAGACCTCTGATGTGAAAGTGGGGACCCTGATGTAATGGGGGGAGTATGATGTGAAAGGGGGAACTCTCATATCATGGGGAAACGTCTGATGTGAAAGGGGGGACTCTGATGTAATGGGGAGCTTCTGATGTGAAAGGGGGGACCCGGATGTAATAGAGGAATTCCTATGTGAAAGAGGAACTCTGATGTAATAAGGAAGATTTATATTTGAAAGGAACTCTGCTGTAATAGGGGAACATTTGATGTGAAGGGGGGGGTGGGGAGACTCTGATGTAATGGGGGCTTATGATGTGAAAGGGGGCACCCAGATTTAATAGAGGGATTCTGATGTGAAAGAGGAACGCTGATGTAATAAGGAAGATTTGTATTTGAACGGAACTCTGCTGTAATAGGGGAGCATTTGATGTGAAAGGAGGGGGGGGGGGGAAGACTCTGATGTAATGGGGGTTTATGATGTGACAGGGGAACTTCTGTTGTTAAAGAGGGACTCTAATGTAATAGGGAAGCTTCTAATGTGAAAGGGGGGAACTCTCATATCATAGGGGAACATCTGATGTGAAAGGGGGGGGGGGGACTCTGATGTAATAGAGAAGCTTGCACTGTGAAAGAGGAACTCTGATGTAATAGGGAAGACTTTGATGTGAAAGGGGAACTCCGATGTAATAGAGGACCTTTTGATGTCAAAGAGGGACTCTGATATAATAGGTGAGCTTTTGATGTGAAAGGGCGGGGGGGAGGGAATCTGATGCAATGGGGGCTTATGATGTGAAAAAGGGAGCTTCTGATGTGAAAGAGGGAACTTTCTTGTCATAGGGAAGCATCTAATGTGAAAGGGGGGGACTCTGATGTAATGGGGGGCTTATGAAGTGAAAGGGGACTTCTGATGTGAAAGAGGAAACTCATATCATAACCTGCATTAACGCACCAGAAAAAAGTAACTAACCCCAAAATATGGGATTGCTGCCCTCGCCATAAACCCTGGATCTTTAGACCTCGTCTGATGGTTTATAGTGCCACCTGCAGGAGTAGGACCCTAGGTACAAGCAAAAAGACAACCTAGGGGCAGCCCCTGCTGATGGTCATATCATTACAGAGTAATGGATGAGGCATCACCAATGAACTTGTTCTTTCTTTAATTTATCTCTTTTATATATTTTATTTTGTGTTTCTTTGGTGTATTAAAATATGTATATAATGTATATGGTTGTTGAGTCATTGTGGCGTAGCATGGGTGGGGCCACAGGGGTGCAAATTACTTGGGGGCACTAAATCATGCCCCATCAACCACCCAGTATTATTATACAGGATTTATATAGCGCCAACAGTTTGCTCAGCACTTTACAATATAACGGGAGACGATACAGCAACAATACAGTTCAATACAAGAGCGCCTTTAACCACACACAACATCAGACCCCGACCGCTCCAGCCCTGGCAGACTGATCACACCAAAACCCTCAAACGACAAAGTCGTGCCCTGGAGCGACTATGGCGCAAAACCAAATCCCAACAATCCTTCACCCGCTACAAATCTGCCTTCCGCACCTACACCTCCTCCCTCCATGCTGCCAAACAGGCCTACTTCTTGACCCTCATCAAGACCCTCTCCTCCAATCCTGGCCGACTCTTCTCTGCCTTCAACTCTCTACTCTCTCCACCCAGCACCTCACTCACTGCCCTTGAGATTGCCAATCACTTCAAAAACAAGATTGACACAATTCGCAAGGACATCGCCGCAACTCACACACCCTCTCAACCCGTCCCCTCTCACACAGCTACCCCCTAATCCCCCCTCCCCCTTGACATAACCCGCAGGGACTTTGTCGCTGCTCAAACTCTCTCCAACCCCCTTCACCCTCACTCAGCTACCCCCTCATCACCCCTCTCCCACGGCCCCACCACTGCTCTGACCTCCTCTTCCACCCCACCCTTCATTCCTCATACTGAAGCTCCCCCCACACTCCGCACCTTTGACCTTACTACCATCAAGGAACTCTCCAAGATCCTCTCTGATGCCCACCTCACCACCTGCCCCCTCGACCCTATCCCCTCACAACTCCTACGACCTTCCTCCTCCTCCATCCTACGCTCCCTCACCCACATCTTCAATCTCTCCCTCTCCTCAGGCACTTTCCCCTCCCCTCTGAAACATGCACACATCACCCCCATACTTAAAAAGCCCTCCCTGGACCCTAATGACCCGAACAACCTCAGACCCATCTCCCTGCTCCCATTTACATCTAAACTCCTCGAGCGCCTAGTCTACACCCGCCTATGCTCTCACCTCAACGACAACAACCTCCTCGATCCCCTACAGTCCGGCTTCCATCCCCTACACTCCACCGAAACTGCCTTACTCAAACTCTCCAACGACCTGCTAACCACCAAAGGTAATGGCCACTATTCAGTGCTCCTACTCCTTGACCTCTCTGCTGCCTTCGACACAGTCGACCACCCCCTCCTCCTCAAAAAATTACACTCCCTCGGCCTCAGAGATTCTGCTCTCTCCTGGCTCTCATCCTACCTGTCACAACGCTCCTTCAGCGTTACCTATAATGCTACCACCTCCCCCTCACTCCCCCTCTCTGTTGGGGTCCCTCAAGGCTCTGTCCTCGGGCCCCTTCTCTTCTCCATCTATACCTCCTCCCTTGGCCAACTCATACACTCTCACGGCTTCAACTACCACCTCTATGCCGACGACACACAAATCTATCTCTCAACCCCCCACCTCACCCCCTTGGTCTCTGCCCGAATCACACACCTACTGAGCGACATATCAGACTGGATGTCGCTCCACTTCCTTAAATTGAACCTCTCCAAAACCGAGTTTCTTGTCTTCCCCCCCAGCCCGGACACAACCCCCCATTGATTTCTCCGTCACATCCAACAACGCTACCATCAAACCCGCCCTGCAGGCCAGAGTACTTGGTGTCATTCTGGAGTCCAAACTATCCTTTCAACCCCAAGTCCAATCTTTAACAAACTCGTGCAGACTCCACCTCTGCAACATCGCCAAAATCCGCACGTTCCTAACCCCAGAAACCACTAAACAGCTCATCCACTCTCTCATCATATCACGACTTGACTACTGCAACTCCCTCCTCACTGGCCTGCCTCGCCGCTGGCTATCCCCACTTCAGTCGATCCTGAATACGGCTGCCAGACTCATTCACCTTTCCAACCGCTTTGTCTCCGCCACCCCCCTCTGCCAATCCCTCCACTGGCTTCCGATTGCGCAACGGATCAAATTCAAAATCCTAACGCTGACGTACAAAGCTGTCCACCATACTGCCCCGAACTACATCACTGACCTAATATCCAAGTACCGCCCAGCACGCACACTCCACTCCTCACAAGACCTCCTTCTCTCTAGTTCCCTGGTCTCCTCCTCCCATGCCCGCCTCCAGGACTTCTCCAGGCTGTCACCCATCCTCTGGAACTCCCTGCCCCAACCCATCAGATTATCACCTACTCTCCTCTCCTTTAGGCGCACCCTGAAAACCCATCTCTTCAGGGAAGCCTACCCCACCCCCTGCTAACTTGCCGACCTCCTCCACTCTTCCTACCACTCCATCCCCCACAGCTATCTCCTCCTGTACCACTATCCCCTCCCTCCTAGATTGTAAGCTCGAAAGAGCAGGGCCCTCGATCCCCTCATGTTTTGCATTGTATTGGTATTGTTCTGTCACAAGTTCTGTCCCCCTTTGTAATGTACAGCGCTGAGAGAACTATTGGCGCTTTATAAATACTGTATAATAATAATAATAATAATAATAAGAGGGTTAGGAGGGCCCTGCTCCTTGGAGCTTACAATCTAGGAGGGAGGGGCTAGTGGTACAAAAGGTAGTAGTAGTGGGGGATGGACTGGTTGGAAGAGTAGAAGATTCCATTATTAGCTGAGGGCAGGATAGGCTTCCCTGAAGAGATAGGTTTTCAGAGATCGTCTAAAAGTGAGCAGAGTAGGTGATAGTCTGATAAATTGGGGTAGAGAGTTCCTGAGGATGGCGAAAGCTCTGGAGAAGTCCTGGAGATGAGCATGGGAGGAGGAGACAAGGGAGCTAGAGAGCAGGAGGTCTTGCGAGGAGCGGAGAGTACGGTTTGGGTGATATTTGGAGACAAGATTGGAGATGTAATTTGGGGCAGAGTTATAAATGGCTTTATATGTTATTGTTAATGTTTTGAATTTTATCCGTTGGGCAACGGGAAGCCAGTGGAAGGATTGGCAGAGAGGGGTGGCAGATACAGAACGGTTAGTAAGGTGAATGAGTCTGGCAGCAGCATTCATGATAGACTGAAGAGGGGATAACCTGCGATGAGGTCGGCCAATGAGGAGGAAGTGGAGTGACATCCATGCCGATATGTCACTTGTCGATATGTCACAAGACTGAAGGGGTGAGGTGAGAGGTAGAAAGATTTGTGTCATCAGCATAGAGATGGTACTTAAAGCCGTGGGAGTTTATCAAGTGACCAAGGGAGGAGGTGTAGATGGAGAAGAGAAGGGGTCCAAGTACAGAACCTTGAGGGACCCCTACAGAAAGAGGGAGTGAAGAGGAGGAGGCAGCGTTATAGGTAACGCTGAAGGAGCGCTGCGATAGGTAGGAGGAGAACCAGGAGAGAGCAGAGTCTCTGAGGCCAAGAGAGTTCAGTTTTTTGAGGAGGAGGGGATGGTCAACCATATCAAAAGCTGCAGAGAGGTCAAGTAGTAAGAGTACGGAGTAGTGGCCATTGGTTTTAGCTGTTAGTAGATCATTAGTGAGTTTTAGTCGGGCAGTTTCAGTGGAGTGTAGTGAGCGAAAGCCAGACTGTAAAGGGTCAAGAAGGTTGTTGTCAGTGAGGTGGGAGCTCAGGCAATTGCAGACTAAGCGTTCTAAGAGTTTAGAGGTAAATGAAAGCAGGGAGATGGGTCTTAAGTTGTTCATGTTGGTGGGGTCCAGGGAGGGCTTTTTAAGTATGGGAGTGATGTGCGCATGCTTTAGAGGGGTGGGGAAGGCACCAGTAGAGAGGGAGAGATTGAAGATGTAAGGGAGCGTACGATGGAAGAAGAGGGTGACCGTAGTAGTTGTGAGGGGACAGGATCCAGGGGGCAGGTGGTGAGATGAGCTTCTGAGAAAACCTTAGTGACCTCTTTGGTAGTAGCAAGGTCAAAAGTGGAAGTGTTGAGGGAGGTTTAGTATAAGGTATGCTAAGTGGGATGGATGTCTGTGCAGTGGCGATGCCCCTATGAATTGCATCAATCTTGTTTTTGAAATGATTTGCAATCTCGTGAGCAGTGAGTGAGGTACTGGGTGGAGGTGGAGAAAGTAGAGAGTGAAAAGTAGAGAAGCGACGACGAGGACTGGATGACAAGGTATTAATATGAGTGACAAAGTAGGCTTGTTTGGCAGCATGAAGGGAGGAATTGTATGTTAAGAAAGCAGATTTATATAGGGTGAATGCTTGTTGGGATTTGGTTTTACGCCACAATCGCTCCAGCGCACAACTAAGATTTCTGGTGTCGTCAGTCTGCCAAGGTTGTAATGGTCGGGGCCTGATGCTTCGTGTTGTTAGAGGAGCAAGCGAGTCTAATGTGGATGAAAGCGAACTGTTGTAGACAGCAGTGACCAGGTCACGGCAGGACAGGGGAGAGATTTTGTCATAGAGTTGGTCAGTTGTAGAGTGGAAAAGAGCAGGGTTCAAGTTGTGAAGGTTTCTACTGGTAATTGTTTACTGCTTTGAGGGATAGGTGTATGAAGACGAGGAGACAGTGAAGGTGATGAGAGTGTGATCAGAGAGAGGAAAGGGGGTGTTTGTGAGGTTGTAGGGAGTGCAAAGATGAGAAAAAACAAGGTCTAATGTATTCCCATCAGAGTGAGTGGAGGACTGTGTCCATTGTGTTAAGGCAAAAGATGAGGTTAGGTTGAAGAGTTGGGATGTAGCCGGGTTGTTGACATTAGTAGGGATGTTAGAATGATAGTGGGTAGTTCAGAGGAGAGAGTAGGGTAGCCAGGCAGAGAAATCATCAAGAAAGTGGGACACCGGTCCAGAAGGCGGAGATCGCTGCAATCCTCAGAGAAATGGGAGAAAACAGCCGGATGCAGTGAGTCTCGAAAGAAGAGAAGGATAGAGAGGGAGGGTTAGGGAGGACTTTAAAGGTGCTCAGTGGGGATAGAAGCAAACCAACCTCCTTTCAGACCGCTGGGTCTGGGTGAGTGGGTCCAGAGAAGGCCTCCATAGGAAAGTGCTGCGGGAGAAGTAGAATCTGCTGCTTGAAGCCAGGTTTCTATCATTGCTAGTAGGTTAAGGGAGCGGGAGACAAAAAGGTCATGGACAGAGGTGAGCTTATTACAGACAGAGCGGGCATTCCAGAGCGCACATGAAAAAGAGGGTGGTTTTTGGGAGCACGGGGACCAATATGAAATTGAGGGGATTACGGCTATTCCCGGAAGAAAGAGGATACCTGGTGTGGGGTTGAGATACTGGAGGACCAGGGTTTGGGGAGATATCCCCAGAGGTTAGAAGAAGGGTGAGGAAACTAACATGGGAGTGGGATTTACACGAGCGCACATGCTTTCCAGGCCTGGTGTTTGGGTCAGCAGGAGAGTAAAGTATCAGCAGGAGGTGATGGGAGCAGTAGTAGGGAAATGGTAGCAGTGAGGGTGAGATGTACAAGTTTTGGGGTGGAGCAGAGGGATAAAGAAGTGAAATTTTGGGAACACAGGATAGTAATATGAAAAGGAGTAGTGGAGGGGACATATTAAAAGGTACACAGAGTGGGTCTCAGGCATGTAAGAGCTGTTTCCCAGGGTGTTTGCTTGCAGTCTGTCCAGCGTGCAGTAGAGTTTCTTGCTGTTGTTGTGTCTTCCTGCTGCTTGAGTTATCCTGCTTTAGTTAAACTGCTGTGTTCAACTGCTCCTTAGCACTCTATCACAAACAGCACCCCATCTGTGACTATGCCCCACCTAATTCCATTGCTCCATGGTCCAGTTCTGATGCCCATGTGCCCACTGTAGGTGGACATGGGTCAGCATGGGAACCCTTTCTATCGGAACAAGCATTCACTTTATCAGCAATTTGAGCTACAGTATCTCTTCTATTGGATCAGACTACACAGGCCAGCCTTCACTCTTCACCTTCATCATTGAGTCTTGGCTGCCCACGACCCTGCTGCTGATTCTCCGGTTTTACTCCCTTGGACCATTTTTTGTTGGTTCTGACCACTGCAGACCAGGAACATCACAAAAGGGCTGCACTTTAGGCGTTGCTCTGATCTGGTCATCTAGATATTAAAATTTGGCCCAAACCCCAGTTGGTGTCATTCAGGGCTCCTATTTGAGCTCCTTGATGAAAACTGTTAATATGGTCTGGTGAATTGATAGTTTTTTTTTTAATTTTTAAATCTGTGGGTTATATTTCTGGGATGTTGTACAACTGTATATTGACACATGAGGTATGAGCTAGGCTCTCACAGACACCCAGTACAGCTGTTTGCCTTTACCTCATGTACAGGCAGACGGCTGCTGAAGTGCAGGAAGAGTCAATGAACTACGAGAAGGCACATCAGCACTCATTAAGAACTACAAGCCATCTGTCACGTTAGCAGATGGGACTTGTAGTTCATTCATTCACGCTGTGAATGAAAGATATGGCTGAATGGGCGGAGCCCAGCTGTTTTTAAAAAAAACGACAGCAGGTGGGGGGGGAGGATCCCCCACCCGCTGTCACAGGGTGAAAAAGGGGAATTGGGGGGTGTGGGGGCCTGCTCCAAAGTAACATGTTAAATCCTAAATACAGGTTCACCTTTAACAGAAGGTGATCTAATCCTTAAGGCCCCGTTCACACTTTTTTGGAACATTTTTGTAGCACGTTTTTGGAACTGCACCATTCACACCATTTCAAAGGGCCTCCCTCTGCTCCAAAAAATGCACCGAAGAAGCTCATGTACTAAATTTTGTGTGTGTTTTGTCGTGCGGAAACCATGCCACGAGACGCACGATTGTTACCCATATTTGGGGGTGCCATTAATAACAGAACAAGCACGTTGTGCGTTTCTATCCATGTTTCCGCTACCCCCGGGACCTTAACATCACATGCTTTTAAAATGAAGGCATTGAAGAATTCAAGAACAGTTTTAGATAAAAATGAAATACTAGACCTATCAGTTGAACACTGTTGACTCTTAGAAAACGGTTGTCAGATACCGTTGGGGCGCTGCCTATGCTAGGCACGTTGTGAAGGTGTAGGGAACTGTATCCGTGCATTAGACCTGCTGGGATGTGCATGGAGATAGGTGCAGACAACTGGTCATTGATTTGAACAGGCTGCCTGCAAAGCTCTGGAAGGAACACCTGGGCATCCAACAAGGGTGAGACAACCCCTTTGCATGAGTGTACGGATTGGTACGCCTGTGTGAACGAGGCCATATGGGCAGTACAATGCATGTTTCACTGCATGTTACAAAAAATGTGAAGATCTGAATGAGCCTAAAATAAAGACACTTTTAAGGTTTAGAACGGTTTGTCAGTTCTCCTTCAAAAACTGCCATAGTACTTACTGCAGTACAACACTGTCCAAAAAAATGCAAATTTAGAGGGTGTAGTAACACGGTTTGTGCCAACGCTGATCATATACAAGTAGATCTTTGTAAGTTATCAACAAATTCTGGAAATGTGTAGGAATTGTTTGCATCAACCTTTAAAGTGGTTGTAAACCCTTCCATATATCCAGTGAAGTGGCTGGTTATATGTATCAAAAAACAAAATCCTCCTACATAAGTTGTACTTATTTACTTGGTCTTCTCCACAGCCGTTCAAAGTCCAGAATGTATAAAGCTTGTCCGAGTTGTCAGAAAAAAGGGGGTGGATATCTGAAAATACACACTGCAGTGAAGAGAGCTCTGACAGCTGATTGGAGGGAATGGACACACCCACCTTTGCATAGCTCACAGGAACAGATATGAGGCTGTCAATCAGCTGCAGGTCCCTCCCCTGTCACCATTTTTCTCTTGGTGTCAGGAAAGCTTGTCAGAAGTGATTCATGCTGAGGGCAGAGGAATGAGGCAGCAGACAGAAATGACACTTAGTGCTCTTAAGTGAGAAAAGTACGCACTGTAGTGGCATATACTTTGTTCATATTTCTTGTCTGAGGTTTGTAACCACTTTAAGGCTTAACTCAAGTACAAAATGTAATATATTGCAGTTTACAGTCCTCAGATGTAGTAGCTGGATTCGTTTTCTTTTTTGAGACTATGAAAATGTTTATCAAATACAGAAAATACCTGTTGATCCTGTCAGAAATGCAGTGCCCTTGTCACTTCCTGCGAGATAATCTAAAAGCAATAACAATCTTATCTTTCTTCTGTAAACTACTAATCTCCCTATCCCCCATGTAATGGAAATAAACGAGCCGATATATTTGAAGTCCAGCCTGGGACAAAGTATATTATGTGAAAGATTACCAGCTGAAAACAAGAGGAAAAAAAGAAAAAAAAAATGCAGCCATAACATCCAAGGACTGGAAAGCTGCAATACATTACATACAGTATATACACATAACATTTACCACTGACCTTTGCACCATTTCAGGTTATTTCATGGACTTAAACTGTTTGAATTTAAATAAAAAATGGAGGTGTTTCCAAACTTTCAAACAGTATTGTGTATTACATATATATATATATATATATATATATAAAAATAAATCTTTTACAAAACCTTGCAATGCAATTTCAATTTAGCGAAAGAAAAAAACAAAAAAAAAAATAAACCAGCATTTTTTTTTTAAATTAAATTATTTTTATTTTCTCATTACTATTTTTTTTGTTCATTTTATTTTTGTTACAAAATAGCATCTCTAGATTTTTTTTTTCCAAGACACAGAATAACCAGTAAGAAATAACTGTCTCTCGCTTCTATCTACACAGACATCACTGGATGGAGATATTCGACTTTGGTTACAGGAAGCTCAGACTCCGCGTGTAACTGAATCCAGCTACTCATTCTGCAGCCACATCAGATGCTCTCTTATCTAAAATCAGCCTTTAGGAATCAAAGACCAGGAGGGCGACCTGTTAGCAGCCTCTACAGTAGTCTTCTGGCCTCGATTCAAAAAATTAATCAAAGCCGTGGGTTTTAAAAGGTAGTTAAGGAATCGGGGAAAAAAGCAAAACTAAGAACACAAGTTGGTTTAGGTAAAGGAATTCTTAATAAACTTCAAAGAAATTCAAGTTTAAAGAAGTTGAAGGCATTACCAGTAATGACGGGGAGCAGTACACTGTAACCATGGATCCCAATAAAAGGCTCCTCCAATCTACAATGGCTCCTCCAGTCTACAATGGCTCCTCCAGTCTACAATGGCTCCTCTAAGGCTCCTCCAGTCTACAATGGCTCCTCCAGTCTACAATGGCTCCTCTAAGGCGCCTCCAGTCTACAATGGCTCCTCCAGTCTACAATGGCTGCTCATACAACATGATAGTCTGAACAGGTACATTGCAATTTCAAGATAAAACATTGTAAATTGTTCATAGTTTTATCAAGAAATGCAGACACTTATAAAGCTGGGAAAATATAATAAATCATACATTTGTAAAACAGAGTATTTGTAGACAACTAATGCAGACTGGGGTTGTTGAACGCTACCATTTGCATTTGAATGCAATGCTTCCTAAACACATGAGGGGCATTTATAAAGGGTTTGCTGTGCAATTTGAATTTGCTGGACGTTCGTCTATTTTTGTTTTACAGAATTCGGCTATAATTCCAGAGTATTCGCTATGAGTAATGCCATTGGCTGATGGGCTTGATTTTTAAAATTGTAATGGGGAAATCTTGTGTGCAATTGGAATCCCTCTGTAATGATTGATGTTGATAAGTGAATCCAGCTTGAATTGAAATGTAAAGGGAAAATCTTGTTTGTCCCTTTTATGTTGTTGTACACTGATGGGTGAATCCTCCTCAATAATATTAGGCCAATAGTGTGAACACTTGTAAAAAAGTATTGCCGAATGCCGTTAAATGCAAACAGAGGACTGTCCAGCTGTTGCAAATCACACAGTGGATCTTTTATAAATAGACCCCATAGGTTCAAATCAAAAATACAAGCTGTATTTGACCTGTAATGTCTGCAGTGTAAGTGCATCTCAATAGGACCTGCTGCGTCAAAAGAAATGCAAAGCAGATCAAAACACAGCCTAAGAATGGTTATCCATACTGCTCCATTGTGTTAAGTAGGAATCTTCTGACCTGAATTTGAATTGGGCTTAAAAACGCACATAAAAAACAAGAAATGTAACGTTGATCTACTCAAGGCCTATGGGCATAAAATACTGCTTTAGGTTACCACTACTTGACTTGAGGGTAAAGTTTTTACCTGATCGTTCCAAATTAAGTGGAGAAGACACTTTAGGGAATATTTAGAAAGCAGTGAAGGTGACTTTCAACAAACATTATTAGTGAAGAATCAATCACTGTTATTTAAAAGATGTAAAGCTAGTAGTAGTTGGTCACATTCAACTGGACTTGTTCTGTAATGTTGAGGACGTTCTGTAGCTCCTCCAAATCACTTCAGTTCTAATGAATGTCAGCAACATACTTCACCATGTTAATTCATACAGGTAGCACAGACACCTTAATGCAATCACCATGGAATGTATAGATGTCGATTCCATGGTGATTGAATTCAGGTGTCCTAAGGCATGGATATACTAAATGCTGGGTTGTTTTTATGACAAGCATTAGAACCGAACAAGTGGCTTGGAGAAGCTATGGAAAGTCTTCAACATTACAGAACAAGTCCGGTTGAATGTGACTACTACTACTAGATATACCATGAGCTGGATAAATGAGAACCTTTACAGACAGAACGCATGCAAAATTACAATGGTCCTAAAGGAAACCTTCTAAAAGTATTAGTAGTCTGGCTGCCATGTTGGCCCTCTTCCTTCAATAATTTGAGCCAGAGGTAAGCAGATGAGGACTTCTAGCTGTTCTCTGAATTTCTCAATCTGCATACTCATTCCAGGTCAAGGATTTAAAGAAAAGAAGGCAGAGGGACAAGAATACAACTAGACTTTGAACTATTTCACCAGGGGTCAGCAGTAGTGATGATCTTGGGCTAGGATCCAAAACCATGTGTGCATGCCCCGCAGGACAATGTCATTAGGCCGGGATATTCCCTACCACAAAGCCACACTTATGTGTGCGATTACAGTACAGGGAATGCCTCGGTTGCATATGATTGGCCCAGTGACAGCTTCCTGGTGGGCTTACACACATGGGTTCAGAATCTGATCAGAAGAAGCATGAGCTCAGCTCTGGTCAGTAATGGCAATCCACACAAATATGTCACCTGCAATGCGACCAAAGGTGAAATTTACAGCAATACAACCTTTAAAGTGTAGTTTCATTTTTGATAAAAAGATAAAACATAACACATGCCCCTTGTTATAAAATCTTAAAAAAATGACTGTTTAAATCTGCACTTAATGCCTTGATTTTAAAAACTGGTTACAATTTTGAATTTTAAAATCATCTTCTCACCAAGACTACTAGAACATAAATGGGGGGTCTTGTACATTTGGAAAATGGAATTCCTCTACAAACATGTGCTGCTCATGTAACTGGCTTGTTGCTTTTCTCAGTAATTTGCCTCCAATGATAATGCTGATATTGATCAGGTGACTAGAGCAGGAAGACACTCCCACTCAGCACTCAGGAAATGGGAAGTGACTGGAATCCATGTGTTCCTTCTAAACAGAAGCAGCAACAGGTGGGACTATGGAATTCATTTTGTTAAAATCCTACCAGTTTATATAACGGACCAGGGGAAGATTTTTTTTTTTCAGAAAGAGCAGAGCTACACTTTAAATACACCAAATTTTTCTGGCTGGACTGCAGTCTTCCAAGTACTAGTGAGGTTGTGGGAGGCCACGTAATGTATGTAATAATGAGACGCTGCTGTCAAATGGGTTGCGGGAGCTAGGTGGCCACTTAATGTTAATACATGGTGAGACCCCAACCAAAAAAAAAGGATTTCCTTTGTAGATGAATTAGATTTTTAGGTTACATCATCGAGATTCCTTTGAATGCCTCCATAGTAGGAAACAAGTGCTAACCTCCATGGCTAGCAGGAAGATCATATCAGAAACGTTGAAGATCCATTGAATGTTTCAACCCACCAAGAACTAAACCACGTAAACCAACTCTTCAATATAAGGCATGCCACTTGTGGCCTACAAGTTCTTTTTTAGCGCATCTATTCAGTTATAGCGGAGTCTGACGCAACCAGTAACCATAACCCGTCCATCTTTGACTTCACAGCTGTTGGTAGCAACCCCAAAACCCCCCCAGCCAGCTCTATCTAACAGCTGAAAAGGACAAGCTGGACATCTGAGATGTAGAATGTACACAGGATATCATTGTCACACTTTGTCACCAGTTTCCAACTCACTTGAGAAGGCAAAAAACCTGTTTCAGCAAAATATAACACAATCTCACAAAGCGGGCACAACAGTAGTGCGGCCATTTTTTGTCTGTCCATATTCACAAGAGAACAGCCTGTCGGTTCGGCTGGGTGACATCATAGGACACGAAGATGAATCGCCAGGCTGACATTTTAAAATGGCTCCCTCCACTTATGTGTGGTGCTCTTTAACAAAAAGAGCATACTAAAAAAAAAAAAAAAGAAAAGAAAAAAACAAAAACATTAAAAAACAACAAAAAAAAAGCAAAATAAAAGGGTTCGAGTGTAGAGATAACGGGCTAATGACACCTAGTAAGAACTCATTTTGTTGGTCCCACTGCTACTGTTACACCAGGAGCCCCCAAAACACTTTTCTCCCAAATGGAGAAGATACAGCTGTAATCTAGAGGCACACAGTATTGTGATATCGGGTTGCAGCGCCTGTACTGGCATAGTCAGAAATAAAGTACACACAAAGCATAGCCATCTCAGTGTCATCCAGACCTGTTAGGGGGTGGGGTGGGGGAGAAGGGTGGAATACTATCGATTGCAATTGAAATGTTAACACAGCCAAGACAAGGGGACATAGACGCCTTCCTCCCACATACTGTATCATGAGACAAAGTAAATGATGAACCGTTTTGGTTAAAATCAAGGCAAATTTCAGGTCTTAAAGACAGAACTGAATAGTTTTTGTTTCCTTTTTTATTCTGATTTTCAGAAGTTCTTCTTTCTTTTTAAAAAAAAAAAAAAAAAAAGGCGTTGACCTCCCTCTGGTCAGGAAAAGGTTTAGATGACAACAATTTTCAAGAGAGATCTGTATTTTTCTTCCTCTCGCTCCATTATATTTTTAATTCCCTCAAAGTACCTGTTGACGTTGTATTTTAACACTCCTCACTTGGATCCGCCGGGAGGGAAAAGAGACAGCTTAGTTCACTGTGATCACACGATCAGCAAAATACCATCTGCTCATTTTGAAACGTGTGAGGCCAAATATAAAAAAAACAAAACACAAAAAAAAAAATCGCAATGTTTGGAATTCAACCGCGTGACCATTCCAGGTCCAATATGTTTTGTTCCTTAAAAAAAAAAAAAAAAAACATAAGTAAAAAAAAAAAGGGGGTAATTTCAACACAATTCGGGAAGGCGGCCACCACAGCAGCTGTCTTTGGCAAGAAGTCAATTATTTCTTTATTGTCTTTGTCACCTTCTGCCCATCTCACTCTGTCTCATAAAGTGGATGTTGTTAGCGCTGTCCGAGAGTTCGGGATACTGCTCCACGGATATGACATAATAGCCATCGTAGCCCTGCACCCGCCCAGTGCTTAATAACTGCTGCTTTTCGCCCTCAGTCCACACTCGCAGGCCTTCTTCCCCATCTCGAAGTCTTTGTTGCTCTTTGAGCCAGGCTTGTGAAATGGCCCTTTGACGGGCCACTTCCAAAACATGGACTTTCTCCTCGTCCAAGGAGGTGCTATAGCGGGTATTGATACAAAGGGTGCCATACTGTAACTGTATATCTGTGTAGCGTTTGTTGGTCCTTGCTCCAAGAAGTGTATTGATTTGTGACACGGTTACGTTGACCCCGTTTTCCAAGGTTCTCCTTCCACCGCTGAGTCCCAATATGGACAGGTCGCTGTCAGAGGGACCCTGCTTGACAAAGTAATGAGTGTCGACCCCGTCGATGGTGAAATGTAAATTCTCCAGATACTGGGCATTGTTTAAGATGGCGGCAATTCGTCTCCCATCTTCATTGGCGACGCTGATGATGTCAGTGGTGACACGGCCATCTTTCATTGCAAACTTTACGCCCTTTCCAAAGATGGAACCAAATGTGGCAAATTTCTTACTCTCCTTCTCTGGACGACAGCCAGCGATGGGTGAATTGTAGACAGGATCGAACCTCTCCAAAGTGACAAACGCCTTCAGTTGCTTCTGGACTTCACACTGCACGCCCAAGATTGACTATAAGAAAAAGAACAATTTGATTAGAAAACTAAACTGAACCATATAAAGGATACCTAAAGTGATGCCAAAGACTCATTTTTTCCCCCCTAAAATAAGAAAAGAGGGTTATACTTACCTGTGTCCCCCACCTCCTTTTTAGGAGTTTCACGTCGATACTGCCTGCTCCTCCTCTTCTCTGAGCGCTCTCATAGCAAGACGTGCCCTGGTTCCTTCTCACTGGATTTGACTGATAGCAGCAGCCAATGGCTTAGTCAGTTTTTAAATTGATTTTAGTCAAGTGGAGCTTGCAAGTCTACCTATGGCTCAAACTTCAGTTAATTTAGCAAGAGTTGGATGGCATTGGATCCATTTATGGGCAGCTTAAGGAGCATAAAATATCTATTAGTTCTCAGCAGTTTAGTGCAAAGTTCCTCTAAACTGGCCCTTGGATGTCACTGATAACGCATGTTTTTCAAACCACATTACACATTCACTTATAAAACGATCAGAAGGCATTTATCTACTGGATGAACAAGCTTCAACTTGAAAGTTGTTAAAAAAATATATACATTTTTGATGGGGATCTAAGCTGAGAAACACTGTTGACACGTTTTGACATAGAAACCTCTAGTAGCGGCCACCATGTGCAAAGGATATAGTGAACAGCTAAAAGGACATGTTAATAATATCGCCAAAGGTAATTTATCAAACGGCACAGCAAAAAATAATGGATTTAAACCTGTACTGAAGAAATAAGCATCTACTGTTGGCCTCTCCTTTTGAAAATGCTGGTCACTGGCTATCATGCTGATCCAATGGCTTCAAAACTTTGAGTCTGTATGTTTTCTGAATGATATACTAATGAAAGTACCGAGACAGCCAAGCAACTGGAATTTTCAGAAGAAAGTTAGTAATGACAGCCCCATGTATCTCTCTGAAGAGGTTTCCTTTAAGAATAGATGATCCAGTATGCATTGTCTTTATTTTGAACAATGAGGAAAGTTAGAGAGTCCTGGTCAATAGTGCTTTCCTATGATCATGGACCAGTGAAATGTATTGTCCCCTTACACTATCCGGGCCTCATTCCAGGTTACAATCTCCTAATCGTAGTTGCAAATTGTACCTGTAAAGAAAATAGTTAGGGTTTATGCTCTCTTCCACCCGTGTTTTTCACCAGCAGTGACTAGACAAGGATGACTTTGCATCCCTTCCAACTAGATCCTGGAAATACAGAGCAGCTGAAATCTGGTGAGAACACACTCTTGCAATGGACTGTGTCGGAAGATTTCACCTGCCCTGCATTCTCCTGGAATTTTCCCAGAAGAAATATATACAAGAGTATAAAATATATGTATTAAAAGAGGTATAAACTCCAGAGAGAGAGAGATATCATATTACCCCGGTACAAATCATTAGTAATACCTTATCTGGAATATGCAGTTCAGTTTTGGGCACCAATTCACAAAAAGAACATTGGGGAACTGGAGAAAGTACAGAGAAGGGCAACCAAACTGATAAGAGGCATGGAGGAGATCAGCTATGAGGAATGATTAGAGGAACTGAATTTATTCTCTCTTGAGAAGAGGAGATTAAGGGGGATATGATCTCCATGTATAATACATAAGGGGGGATATGATCACCATGTATGATACATAAGGGGGGATATGATCTCCATGTATAATACATAAGGGGGGATATGATCTCCATGTATAATACATAAGGGGGGATATGATCAACATGTATAATACATAAGGGGGGATATGATCTCCATGTATAATACATAAGGGGGGATATGATCTCCATGTATAATACATAAGGGGGGATATGATCTCCATGTATAATACATAAGGGGGGATATGATCACCATGTATAATACATAAGGGGGGATATGATCTCCATGTATAATACATAAGGGGGATATGATCTCCATGTATAATACATAAGGGGGGATATGATCACCATGTATAATACATAAGGGGGGATATGATCACCATGTATAATACATAAGGGGGGATATGATCACCACGTATAATACATAAGGGGGGATATGATCACCATGTATGATACATAAGGGGGATATGATCAACATGTATAATACATAAGGGGGGATATGATCTCCATGTATAATACATAAGGGGGGATATGATCACCATGTATAATACATAAGGGGGGATATGATCTCCATGTATAATGCATAAGGGGGATATGATCACCATGTATAATACATAAGGGGGGATATGATCTCCATGTATAATACATAAGGGGGGATATGATCACCATGTATGATACATAAAGGGGGATATGATCTCCATGTATAATACATAAGGGGGGATATTATCTCCATGTATAATACATAAGGGGGATATTATCTCCATGTATAATACATAAGGGGGGATATGATCTCCATGTATAATACATAAGGGGGGATATGATCTCCATGTATAATACATAAGGGGGGATATTATCTCCATGTATAATACATAAGGGGGGATATGATCTCCATGTATAATACATAAGGGGGGATATTATCTCCTTGTATAATACATAAGGGGGGATATGATCACCATGTATAATACATAAGGGGGGATATGATCACCATGTATAATACATAAGGGGGGATATGATCACCATGTATAATACATAAGGGGGGGTATGATCTCCATGTATAATACATATGGGGGGGGATATGATCTCCATGTATAAATACATAAGGGGGGGGGGGTATGATCTCCATGTATAAATACATCACTGGTTCATATAGTGAACTCGGTGTAGAGCTATTCACCCTGAGGTCATCACAGAGGACAAGGGGGCACTCTTTACGTCTGGAGGAAAATAAATGTAATCTCCAAACACAGAAAGGTTTCTTCACAGTGAGAGCTGTGAAAATGTGGAATAGACTCCCTCAAGAGTTGGTTCTGGCCAGCTCAGTGGATTGCTTTAAAAAAGTCCTGGATTCTTTCTTAGATACACAGAATATAACTGGATACTAACATTTATAGGTAAAGTTGATCCAGGGAATATCCGATTGCCTCTCGGGGGATCAGGAAGGAATTTTTTCCTTGCAGGAGCAAATTGGATCGTGCTTTGCTGTTTTTTTTTTTGCCTTCCTCTGGATCAACTGTGGCTATAGAATTATAACTTTTTTTTTTTTTTTTAATGGTTGAACTGGATGGACTTTTGTCTTTTTTCAGCCAGATGAACTATATAACTATGAAAGATGGAGGTATGACAAGCATAAATTGATTTTTTAAGTTACATTTTATTCCTAACAAAGCTGGAACGAGGAAATTTAGTGGATTCTGCATTTCACTGCAAGGTCCACTTTAAAAGCAAGTGGTGAGCAATAGCACGAAATTCTGCAGAGTGTAGGACTTCACCTTTGTATTCTTAATCATCAATGACCCTTTAATCAGAGCAAAGAGCATACCCACAGCACCCAGGTTTTCAGCTGCCGGGAGACAGGCGGTGTCCAGCTAGTAACTATAGGCATCTGCACACTTTTCCTTGCCTTACTATTAGTTAAACTCTCGGATCACCATGAAAGGTTTTACCCTAAGGCTATCAGAGTAACTGGAAAGCAATGCTACACTGAATATCTGCAAATTTTAGGGACAACAGAATTATCTTTGGAACTCAGCTATCTCATGCAGAATTGAGCCTTTGAGTTATGCTGGCACATGCTAGTAGTTAGCAGCTGGGAAGATGGAACACTGATCAAAAACTTCAGGCGGAGGTCAGATGTGTTCTGAGACGCCTCAAAGTCATGCCGCACCAGAACCATAATGATTTAAAATAAAAAAAAGATTCAGACTAATAGGACTAATAGCTGGAGCTGTGCAGAACCCTGTTGGATTTTGCAATTTAAAGCAATGGGGAATACAGCAGAAGGAGAGAAACCTAGGAAGGTACCTTGAGAGATACACAGAGCAGGTAGATGAGGATTCACAGCATCTACTCTGTAAAGGAAATACCAATTTTGATTGGTTTGACCTCGTTAAATGGTGAAACATTGGCCACGACTGGCTTGCTCAGAAAAAAACAAGCAAATTCTCTTCTCAGTGCATAATGGGACAGTGCCACAAAAGCTACAATATTCCAGTCTCATTGCTCCACATGACAATCTACAGAGGACATTGTTTCTCTAACTTGCTCCGATGGAGCCAACAAGCCTGGAACAGCTACACTGAAGCTGGATAAACAGTTCTATATGTTGGCTTTGTTTGTGCCAGGAGGCAGCAGCTCTTGGTGTACCATTGACCACAAGGGTACACAGTGATGGTGGTCAACTTACGATGTGCAGGGGGCCTCAAAAGCATTTTCTAAATTACAAGGGGCTGAATATAATATTCAGTATTTGATATTCTACAAAAGAATGACACTGGAATCTCATTACGGGAGATTATCAAAGACTGCGGAGATGTGGCGGGGTTAGAGACATGTTTTAGGAGACTGAAGACACTGCCATAACAACCCCATCACAAATTATGGCTCCCACTAATTACTGCTGGGGGTCATGGTCTTCACAAGGGGCACAGATTGGGCATCAAGGGTTTAGAGGATGGTTTACCCCTAAATTAAACATATTGGTGATGGGAGTGTTGATATATCTCCACCCCAGTGGTCAACGTACAATGTATAGGGGGCCTCAAAAACATTCCCTATGGACTATGGAGATGTGATTGGTGTAGTTAGAGACTGGAGATATGTTGTAGGAGACAAGTGGAGACTGGAGACACTTGACTGCCATAACAACCCCTTCACAAATCATAGCTCCCACTAATAACTTCTGGGGTTCAAGGTCTACACAAGGGACACAGGTTGGGCATTAAGAGTTTCAAAGATTATTTACATGGTTCAAATTAAAAAAACAAATTGGTGATGGGAGTGTACTGATATGTCTCCCCCCCCCCAGTGGCCACTCTAGCTCCCCTGGAGGCTTCCTGGTGTGTATGTTATGCTTTTTTTTAATTTGCTATTATACCTGAAGTCTTCAGGTCAGTAACACAATACATGGTCCTCTTTGCCTCCTCCCTCGCACTGGGCAGTCTTCAATGATGCTGATGTAATGCTGTCACTTCTGCTCTCTGCATCATTACTGTGAATGCATGGCACCATTATGACTCCTCACCCAGGGGGACGACACCATGGTGCTCTGCACTCACAGCATGTTCTCAGTCTACAGGGCTGAATAATACTGGGCATCATTCAACCCAGTAGACAGAGGACATCTAAGGGTGGAAAAGCAGCACTGCAGAGAAAAGATGAGTACTGCAGCAAGAGCTGCTTTTTATTACTATATCTAGGGGACATTTTTAGGAAAAAACGACTGGAGTTAGGTTTTAATATAGAAGAAACATAGAAGAGTGACAACAGAAAAAAAAAAGACCAAGTGGTCCATCAAGTCTGCTCAGTTTTTTTTTCATTTAGCTTTTCAAAGAATTACGTTTGTTCTAAACTGTTAACTGACTCACTGAAAGTCCATTCCAAACATCAACTACTCTTTTGGTAAAAAGAAAAAAAAAATACTTTCTAAGGTCAGTAAGGATGCTTCTTTTCAAGTAAATGTGGAGTATGTTGATAAAACACCCATGCTGCATTTTTACTGTGAATAGTGAGGCAATTTTGTAATTCTCAAGATTTCTTTGCTCAGTTTTAAAGAACTAAGGTGCTATTTGTCTATCATTTTTTACATGAAAATCAGTTGAGTTGCATTAACGTCAAAAACTTGGTGCCAGCCATTATTTTCTAAGGTGATTTTTCTTTAAATTAATTTGAAGTTTAAATACTGTAAAACACTGTAGAAATGACAACTTGTCAAAAACTATTTAACCTGAAAAATGTGCACACGCAAAAAAAAAAAACAAAAAACACTTGACTTAACAAATAACAGTCAAATAACAGAAAAAAATCCATAAATGTTGATTTTAAATGAAGAGAAAAATACATTATAAACAGCAGCATAAACAAAAATTGAAAATCATTAAAATGTTGCAGTTTACCAATAAAAATGCATTTAAAAACAGACATCTATATGTCTATTTTTCTATCCAACTATCTCAAGGTCAAATATGGTCATAAAAAATATTACAAATTTAGCCCTGTATCTAATACCCCAGATGATCCATTGGAAGGATGTAAAAAATCTATTAAAGTCCTGGTGCCAACCTTGCTGCCCAAGAGTCAAATGTGGCCCTTTGGTGTTTGCAGTGTGGTCCTTTTACCCCAGCAGTCAGTATTGGGAGCCTCCATTTGGAAAGGGGATGTAATAGTTGTAATCTCTAGCAGTCTCCTGTAACATTCCTGCAGTCTCTGACTGTCTCTAGCAGCATCACTTCAATCCCCAACTACTCCTGCCCATATGGGATGCACAGGTGTTCCATCCCCATGTAGGCAGTCCCATTAATGTTTGCTCCCAAATTGACATCCGTGTGGGTGTGTGTTCACAAACACAGACAGCATGAGTTTGGGGACGCACCAGGAGCCCACATGGGTGTCAATTTAGGAGCAGCGGCTATGGGAGGACCACACAAGGGCCAGGGAGGACCACACAAGGGCCAGGGAGGACCACACAAGGGCCAGGGAGGACCACACAAGGGCCAGGGAGGACCTCACAAGGGCCAGGGAGGACCTCACAAGGGCCAGGGAGGACCTCACAAGGGCCTGGGAGGACCTCACAAGGGCCAGGGAGGACCTCACAAGGGCCAGGGAGGACCTCACAAGGGCCAGGGAGGACCTCACAAGGGCCAGGGAGGACCTCACAAGGGCCAGGGAGGACCTCACAAGGACCAGGGAGGACCTCACAAGGACCAGGGAGGACCTCACAAGGACCAGGGAGGACCTCACAAGGACAAGGGAGGACCTCACAAGGACAAGGGAGGACCTCACAAGGACAAGGGAGGACCTCACAAGGGAGGACCTCACAAGGACAAGGGAGGACCTCATAAGGACCAGGGAGCAGCGATTTGGAAAGAGAATGTAATAGTTATAATCTCTAGCAGTCTCTTGTAACATCTAATAGCATCACTTCAATCCCCAACTACTCCTGCCCATATGGGATGCACAGGTGTTCCATCCTCATGTAGGCAGTCCCATTCATGTTTGCTTCCAAATTGAGATCCGTGTGGGTGTGTGTTCACAAACACAGACAGCATGAGTTTGGGGACGCACCAGGAGCCTACATGGGTGTCAATTTAGGAGCAGCGGCTATGGGAGGACCTCGCAAGGGCCTGGGAGGACCTCGCAAGGGCCAGGGAGGACCTCGCAAGGGCCTGGGAGGACCTCGCAAGGGCCTGGGAGGACCACGCAAGGGCCTGGGAGGACCACGCAAGGGCCTGGGAGGACCTCGCAAGGGCCAGGGAGGACCTCGCAAGGGCCTGGGAGGACCACGCAAGGGCCTGGGAGGACCACGCAAGGGCCTGGGAGGACCACGCAAGGGCCTGGGAGGACCACGCAAGGGCCTGGGAGGACCTTAAAAGTAATGATAATCAAAAACAGCAGGTTGGAGGCAAAAGATTTTGTGCCTGATATCAGCTAGTTTGCCAAAAAGGCAAAAATCCTTCTTGACCCAAAATGTTTCTGATTGACGTTTTGAGGCCAACATACTGTATGAATTCAGAAACACATCCAATCTTTATTCTTATAAACGTACAAAAATAGGGTTTTTAATCCAATAAAAATTCCTAACTCCAAAGGACATCTAAGTGAACAAACAGGGCCATGCTTGTGCCGGTCTCTGTGGGAGGACTAGTCTCCGGGGACAGTGGGGACTTCTTCTGTTCTCCATCCACTGAAACCAGAGCCTTTAAAGTGATTGATCTGTCCAGTTTTCAATGCCAAAGCTGTCAAAGTGAAGTGTCAATTTTTCAAACAGATTGGAGGAGCCACTTTCACCGGTTTGAAGGTTTTTTTTTCCTGGAGAGGTCAGGGGCCAGGAATAGCTGGCTACAGTAAAAAGGTCCTTAGAGCCACAGGCTGTTTTTTTTTTTTTCAGGCTTTTTTCAAACCGGTGAGCACATTAAAGTGTTTGGGAAAACTTGCAGCTCAGTTTCGGCAGCTAAAAAAATATTAATATTAATCTCTTTTTAAGTAGCCGGACATTCACCTTTTTTTTTTTTGAAACGTAGCGCAGAGTGGAAACGCCGGAGTAAAGTGCGGCTTTGGAAATGAACCCTCGCTAGGTTTTGTCGGGGTTTTGACGCTCCCTTTGACTAATGGATGCCTTTAGCCATACATAATTGATTGCATAACAAATTAAGAAGTCATTTAGCTGTTACCACTTAAAAGTGTAAAATCCATTAGGAGTCGATATGGGCTCAGGGTGTGAATTCTCACAGAGAAAAGTGTTTTTAACTAGAGACCTCGGAGACCAATGTACTAGTACAGGACTGAAAATATATGCAGGGAGGCCGGGTCCCCTGTGTCATAGACTTACACCATACCCAGGCTGTTAAAGTGGACCTAGCATCAGATGGTGGTAAAACCTTGTGGTTGAGCCGTGATTGTATTGCCCTCAACCGCTACCCCCTTTAGCTGCAGAGGCAGTGGCAAAAAATGATACCCACTGTTGCTTTCGCCAGGCATAGCATCCGTCAAACGCCATCCAGTCATTATAATGGGGCTGCTCTGCAAGCATCCTGCAGACACGTGCAATGCACATGGTTGTGGTGCACTTGTCTGGATGTTAGCAAAGCAACGAAGCAACCCACATTACCTTGCTGTTATCCCATTCCTGCGTCTTCATCTGAGTGTTCAGTAGTTCGTATGACGGTTCCATGGCATCGATCTCCGGCCTGGGGTAACCAGGAATGACGTTGTGGAGCTGGAAGCCGAATGTCAGGAGCCAGCTGTTCACATCTAGGGGCCAAAAGAAGACAACAATGAGCATTGTGCAGTTTGGGTTCAGGTTTACTGAATCTGAACATCAGGTTATTGCTAGAATTCAAGTTAAAAATGCAGGCACCTGAGTTCCTGGGTCTACATCAGCTGTGCCCATCATAAAGAGATTCCACCATCCCTGCACATCCCAGGTCTGGACACTGGCTGTGCCCATTATGAGGGGTCCCCACCATCCCTGTGCTGAGTTCCCAGGTCTCTCCACCTGCTGTGCCCATTATGAGCGGTTCTCACCATCCATGTGCTGAGTTCCCGGGTCTCTACACTGGCTGCGCATATTATGAGGGGTTTCCACCATTCCTGTGCTTAGTTCCTGGGTCTGTACACCTGCTGTGCCCATTATGAGGGGTTCCCACCATTCCCTTGCTGAGTTCCTGGGTCTCTCCACCTACTATGCCTATTATGAGTGGTTCTCACCATCCATGTGCCGAGTTCCTGGGTCTCTACACAAGCTTTGCTCATTATGAGGGGTCCCCACCATCCCTTTGCTGAGTTCCTGGGTCTCCCCACCTACTATGTCCATTATGAGGGGTTCCCATCATCCCTGTGCTGAGTTCCCAGGTCTGCACACCTGCTGTGCCCATTATGAGTGATTCCCTCCATACCTGTGCTGAGTTCCCAGGTCTGCACACCTGCTGCACCCATTATGAGGGATTCCCACCATCCCTGTGCTAAGTTCCTGTATCTGCACACCTGCTGCACCCATTATGAGGGATTCCCACCATCCCTGTGCTAAGTTCCCGTATCTGTACACCTGCTGTGCCCATTATGAGGGGTTCCCACCAACCCTGTGCTGAGTTCCCAGGTCTGTACACCCGCTATACCCATTATAAAGGGTTCTCACCATCCCTGTGCTAAGTTCCCGGGTCTGTACACCTGCTGTTAGAACACACAAAAGGGGACAGGAACACTCAAAATGTCCATGTAGTCAGGAGTAGAGTCAAGATATATGGGATGGAGATCTCACCACTGCGAGGTAACCAAGACCACAGACAAGAGGCTGAATCACACCTCCAGGCTGCAATTAGAACCTTTTAAAATAACATCCTTAACCTCACCTCAAGCACTATTTTAAAGCCTGCTGAAATCAAATCTGACAATACCTGCCGATCATCTGCATAGAAGGAATCCTGATATCTAAAAATACAGTAGAAAAAAAGCTGGGTGAAGGCATGAATGTCTTAGGAGATCCATGTTGTGATGGGAGTCACTTTGGGTGGGGGGCCCATGGAACACAGCCCCCTTTAGAGTGGTGGGGAGACCCCTGTCTCAGCTCCCCATATCCCTCTTATGTGTAAGTCACCCTGTGCCTGTTAGGGGTACAGGGTGGAATGTCCTGCTATTGTGTAGACATGTTTAGGTGGGGAGTTGTTCATTGTTCACTGCCATGGGGCTGCATCCCATTGTTCTATTGCTTGTCTGGCTTGGGAGCAAACTATTATGGGATGTAAGTGTTTGTGTACTGGTTTGGTGGGGGTGTTTCCGGCAGCCCTTCCCCCTGATGGGACTGCCTACTAATGTGTTTTCTGTTACTGAGTATGTATTTCCCCGCCCTGTGTATATATCTTGTATCTATGTTAAAATAAAGCAGTCTATCTCCTGGAATCCTTCAAGTCTGGTGCTGTCTCCTCTTGTGTGGTCAGCGGTGGTGTCCGTGGATCTGTGTTCGGACAGGAAAGCGGGAGTCTAACAGAAATACCCTAGTGCAGTCTGGGGTCAGTTCTGTTACACATGTCAAGCAGTGATTGGCTTGTAAAGGACTGCACAGTGTAAAAGAAAATTTTTTTCATACAACAGACGTACCACATTAGCTCTGTGCATAGATTATTGAAGGCATCCCCCTGATCCTCAAACCTACACATGCTCCACAAGCTGACAGAAAAGTGGTTGTAGGAACCAGCAAACAGCCCGCATGTCTATTTCATAGAATGCCAGAAAACACCAAAGCCTCTTTTCTCCTCAACGCATTTCCTTTTTCGCTTGCTTTCAGACACTTCACAAAGCATGTGCTGTATATAAAAATATTTACGATGGCAGCACTGAATCATTCAGATAGGCAAACAGATTTTTTTAATTTTCTCTAAAGCAAAAAAAAACGTGCTATAAAGATTTGTCACCAATGCTGATTATTTGTAAGCATATTTAAATAATGACAGCGGCATAGGATAAAGAGTAATTAATCGGCCTTGTCAGCTTGTAGGAACGGCATCTGGACCATACAAGGATGGTTAAACGCCTGCACGGTCTGCACTCGTGTCCTCGTTCTTCATCCATTATTTGAGTAATGATTCCTAGTATAATAATCAATCACACTGTACTCTGGCTTTTAATAATGTCCTTGATGAAAAAAAACAGAGGTCGTGATCAAATGCCATGTTTAATTAACTGCCAGCTTGCTACTTGTACAAGTTACTCTTTAATGATGCTGCCGCAAGACGCCTTCATTAAGGGGCCGGCTGTGCTGGCAGCCGTCGCTGAGCCAGGTCGAGGATAAGCCACGTCTTAAAAGGACCAGTAATCCTTCACATTGCGCATGTGTATATATATTATATATAAATAAATATAAATATATATATATATATATAGCCTTTTTTCAGCGGGAACACAGTTCCGGCACTTCCAGCACTGACTGTAAGTAATGGCATGGGGTGTCCTGAAGGGTCTGTTGATGCTGGCTGCTGGGGGATCTATTATTGCTGAGTGGGATCTATTTTTGCATGGGGAGGTCTATTGTTCCTTGTGGGGGGAAGGGGGCTTATGTTGCTGGGGGGTCAATTGTTGCTGGAAGGGATCTACTGTTGAGGAAGGGGTCTATTGTTGCTGGCTGCTGGAGAGTCCATTGATGCTGGCTGCTGGGAGATCAATTGTTCCTGGGGTGGTATTTTTGTGGAGGAGGGTGTCTATTGCTGCTGGAGGGGATCTTTTTTACTGCTTTTCTTGTTATCAATAACAAATTCCATACAACTTACTTAGCACCACAAAATGATACTTGGTTCTATATTCTCTAAATGGGGCGGTACTGGGAGATGGGTAGGGGGTTGAACCTAGGGATGGTCCTCGGAGGTGGGCAGGAGGTGGAGACAAGAGGTGGCTTAGAAGGAGGGGGGGGGGGGGTTCCTTCACCTATTATCTGAGAAAAAAAGCTCTGCGTATGCGTGTGTATATCTATCTATCTAGATATGGGGAAACCTCTCCTGCTGGATATCTAGACTGATATGGATGGGTAATATGTTAGGAATGTAAGGATGCCCCATCATTTGATGGAAATGAAAATGATCAACCTACAGAGGGCTGAATTGAAAGACACCCCAAAAATCAAAGTGAAAAAATGAGGCAGCAGGCTAGTTTATTTTGCTGACAAAATGTCATTGCTGCAACTCAGAATGGTCCTCAGTAGTTTGTATGGCCCCCACGTGCTTGTATGCATGCCTGACAACATCAGGGGAGGCTCCTAATGAGACGACAGATGGTGTCCTGGGGGATTTCCTCCCAGATCTGAACCATTATATCACTGAGCACCTGGACAGTCTGAGGTGCAAACTGGAGTCAGATGGTTCGAAACATGACATCCCAGAGGTGTTCTATTGGATTTAGGTCAGGTGGGCATGGGGGCCATTCAATGGTATCAATTCCTCCATCCTCCAGGAACTGCCTGCATACTCTCGCCACATGAGGCCGGGTATTGTCGTGCACCAGGAGGAACCCAGGACCCACTGCACCAGTGTATGGTCTGACAATGGGTCCAAGGATTTCATCCCAATACCTAATGGCAGTCAGGGTGCCATTGTCCAGCCTGTAGAGGTCTGTGCGTCCCTCCATGGATATGCCTCCCCAGACCATCACTGACTCACCACCAAAACAGCCATGCTGAACAATGTTACAGGCAGCATAACATTCTCCATGGCTTCTCCAGACCCTTTCACGTCTGTCACACGTGCTCAGGGGGAACCTGCTCTCAGCTGTGAAAAGCACAGGGCGCCAGTGGTGGACCTGCCAATTCTGGTGTTCAATGGCAAACATGGTTCGAAACATGACATCCCAGAGGTGTTCTATTGGATTTAGGTCAGGTGGGCATGGGGGCCATTCAATGGTATCAATACCTGACAATGGGTCCAAGGATTTCATCCCAATACCTAATGGCAGTCAGGGTGCCATTGTCCAGCCTGTAGAGGTCTGTGCGTCCCTCCATGGATATGCCTCCCCAGACCATCACTGACTCACCACCAAAACAGCCATGCTGAACAATGTTACAGGCAGCATAACATTCTCCATGGCTTCTCCAGACCCTTTCATGTCTGTCACATGTGCTCAGGGGGAACCTGCTCTCAGCTGTGAAAAGCACAGGGCGCCAGTGGTGGACCTGCCAATTCTGGTGTTCAATGGCAAATGCCAATTGAGCTCTATGGTTCCAGGCAGTGACCACAGGGCCCACTAGAGGACGTCGGGCCTTCAGGCCACCCTCATGAAGTCTATTTCTGATGGTTTAGTCAGAGACATTCACACCAGTGGCCTGCTGGAGGTCATTTTGTAGGGCTCTGGCAGTGCTCATCCTGTTCCTCCTTGCACAAAGGAGCAGATACTGGTCCTGCTGATGGGTTAAGGACCTTCTACAGCCCTGTCCAGCTCTCCTAGAGTAACTTCCTGTCTCCTGGAATCTCCTCCATGCTCTTGAGACTGTGCTGGGAGACACAGCAAACCTTCTGGCATTGGCACATATTGATGTGCCATCCTGGAGGAGTGGGACTGCCTGTGCAACCTCTGTAGGGTCGAGGTATGGCCTCATGCTACCAGTAGTGACACTGACCCTAGCCAAATGAAAAACAGTCAGAAAAGAGGAGTAGGGTAAAAAATGTCAGTGGCCTCCACCTGTAAAACCATTCTGGTTTTGTGGGTTGTCTCATTGTTGTCCATCTATTGCACCTGTTCATTTCATTAACATCAAATCAGCTGAAACTGATTAACAACCCCCTCTGCTACTTAACTGACCAGATCAATATCCCAGGAGTTTCATTGACTTGATGCTAGACTCTGATTAAAAAAGTCTTCCTTTCATTTTTTGATCAGTGTATAAAAGAGCTCCTAATCTTATAGACAAATATCTATAGAATAGAACTGAAAACTGCACGGGAAATGATTTTGCAACATTATGGTATGGTGATTTATGGCATGTGTTTTCCTGTTTTTTAAATACAGAAAATGTGAATAAAGCCTAAAACAGCCAGTATTTTTTGTGGGGGGTTTTTTGGATAGAGTGCAGAGGAATTAGAACATCTGTCAGGTTTTTATTTCTGACTGTGCCCCCATAAGGGAGATTCCCCCTATCTATTTGTTCTGTTTACTGTAATCACAGAGAGTGAAAATGAAAGAAGATCCCAAATTTTGTGTGGTCACCAGAACAGTAGTAGAGGCAGGGCTATTGTCATCGAGAACGCCGGGGAACGCAGTTCTGCCACCTCTAGCACTGAATGTATGTAGTAGCAAGGGGTTTGTGGTGTGCTTGAGGGTCTATTGTTGCTGGCTGCTGGGGGATCTTTTGTTGCTTGGGGGGGGGCTCTGTTGTTGCTGGAGAGGTCTATTGTTGCTGGTGTGGGATCTGTTGTTGCTGATGTGTGAATTGTTGTTAGGATGGATCTACTGTTGAGGGCGGAGTCTATTGCAGGTAGCTACTTGTAGATCTATTGTTGCTGAGGGGGGTCCATTGTTGCTGGCTGCTGGGGGATCTTTTGTTGCTATGGGGAGGGGGCTCTGTTGTTGCTGGAGAGGTCTATTGTTGCTGGTGTGGGATCTGTTGTTGCTGAGGTGTCAATTGTTGCTGGGATGGATCTACTGTTGATGGAGGAATCTATTGCAGGTAGCTACTGGGAGATCTATTGTTGATGAGGGGGGTCTATTGTTGCTGGCTGCAGGGGATCTACTTTAATGCCCTTCTTATCAATAACAAATGCCATACAAATTACTTAGCACCACAAATTATACTTTGTAAAACGGGTATTAATGGGAGGTAGGTAGGGGGTGGAACCAAGGGACAGTTGTTAGAGGTGGGTAGGAGGCAAAGACAAGGGGTGACCTAGAAAAGGGGGGGGGGGGGGTGGAGTACCTGCACCTATTCTCTGCGGGGAAAAAAAGCCCTGAGGAGAAATCTTCCAATGAGGAGTGAGAACCAGAGATTCCCTCACTTTGGAGGAAATTCTCTCACTTCCTGTTCTGTATATGGGACAGGAAGTGAAGGGAGATCCCCACAGTGGGACATAGATGGCAAAATCCCCCCAAAACTGACAGAGGTTATAACATTCTCTTACTCTATCCAACAGGGAAAAAATGTAGTCTTATCGGTGGTTTTTGTTTCAGGTGTTTTACATGCAAACTGACACACAAATAATAATTTAAAAGACATATCCAAACTTTTGAAAAAACGTAAAACTTTTGTTAATGGTAATGTAGAGTGTTTTTGTATTTTTATATATGTTCAGGACTAAAAAATTTAATTTTTTTAACAAAATAAAAATAGTATAATTTTTTTTTTCCAGCCACAACGTGATTCTCTAGGCTCTTTTTTAGGTTTACCTCACTGTTCTTAGCTGCTCTGTTGTTTAAAGAGTTCAACAGCTCAAGCTGAACCATATACACTGCAGTCAGAGCAGTAACTTCTCCCCCTCCAAGCCTGTTTGGCTCAGACAGAGCAATCTGGAATTTCCATTAGAAAGAGTGAGAAGGCAAGCGGCTTCTGCCATGTTCCTTTCTATAAAATACCTATAATATTCTGTGACTACAGTATCATGAATTAAACAACAAAAATTTAACAAAAATGTACATAAATTATTAAAAAAAGTTCTAAAAGTTGATTTGTAAAACATAATTTTTGCAATGCAAAAAAAAAAAAAAATAATCTGGGTGAAGTGGTGAATTATCTGACAGAAATGCAGAGATGCTGATATTTTTGGCCGTGACTGTATGAAAGCTTTTGTTCCCAGACAAACTCCTCTGCCAAACTTTTTTTTTCTTTAATATATGTCTAGGGTATACACCTTCACCTTCCAGAGATTGAAGTCTTGCTTTTCCAAAAAAACTAATAAAAAAAGCTAATAAAAAAACTAATAAAAAAAAAAAAAAAAAAAAAACAACAATCACAATGGTTCATTAAGACTCTTTTACTACCAGGTCAAACCAGTAACATCTTACATAGAAACACATCAATTAGACCTTTGTCCCAGTTTCTGAATGTTCCTTGCAAACATAAATTGCGCACGATAAAGCCTGATAATTTTGGACCATCAAAACACAACGGTGAGCAATAGTGACATAACGCATACTGTCAACACAATGATTAGCAACCTTGACATAACACATGCTAGACTGCTGATAAATAAAACGCACAATGGAAAGACTATGGAGGACAATGGCCACATAAGTTTCATATGAGACGAGGTGAGCCATCAAGGGTTTGACATCTAACCCTACTGCTTGAACCTTTAAGAAAGAACATTGGTTTGGGTTTTACATTAGCCTTACCTGTCATGTAGCACTTGGTGTCTTGTGGTCGGCTTACTGGGTTGTTGTTTTTGAACATATAGAGGTTAAAAGGCATGATGTTTGTGGTGCTCAGCTGCTTCCAGATGTCATGGTCAGGACTTGTCCATCGGCCTGCTAACACGTCGTACTCACGGCGACCCATATGGATAAGTTTAGTGAGAGGGTCAAAGAGGCCTCCGTGGTAACCTACAATGAGCTGAAAGTTTGGGTTGGAGTCATGGTAAATTTCACCATAGGCAGTATATAAAATCTGCTTGATCATAAGCCCAGAGCCAGTGAAAACTGCCATAGGTGTCCCAATATTGTCACAGGCGATATAAAACTCATCCCCACTGCTTAACTCCATGGCAAAAAGATGGCCTTGAAGGTCATAATACAGGGAAGCAATTTCAGAACTTGAATGGTTGTAGAAGTGTGTGATTCTAGTAGGATTTGCCAGGTCGGCATAAAAAAACTGTAAGTGGTGACCATTGTTGGTTTTCCGTGAAACTCTCCTTCCAAGGCCATCATATCTATACCGCACACTCCAACCACTGACTTTATTATATGCTTTAACAAGAAGGCCAGCGGAGTTAAACTCGAAGATATCATTTCCCCTTTGCTTAAGAAAGCCATCTTCATCCATCCGATACTGGACATCACCCAATCTAGTTATCCGATCCCTCAGATCGTACCTGAGCGGCATGAGGCGAATGTTGTTTCCCGGATTTAGCAAGTGTAAATTTCCATTTAAGTCATAATTATACTTCCACTGCTGTTTGTCATTGATTGAAACGGTTTGCAACTGTCCATCATTATCATACTCGTAGGTGTACCGTGTGGAGTTGGCATAGGGTCCGACTTTTAACTCCTTTTTTACCACTCGGCCCATGTTGTCATACTGTAACATCATCCAAAACATCATGGACCGAAAGATCTCATACTGTAGTTCCCGCACTCGCCCATAGGTGTCAAACTGTTTAGTGTGCGTCATGACCGCTGTAGTTATGATCTGGTTGATGTTGTAGTAAATGACTCCAAATTTCCCAAATTGCTCAGTCTTGCCAGAGACATCATCATACCTGTACAAGTCAATTGGCAACGGTGTTTCATTGATAACAGCCTGCATGCTGGTGACTCGAAAGCTATTGTCATAATTGTAGTCGAACCTAGCATTCACCATGCCTTCTTCGGTAAAACGGAAAATCTGTCTGTCGATCAGAGGTCCGATCTGTCGGTAACGGATGGTGCATGTGAAACCATCGTTCTGCAAGTTGACAGTTTTTAGCATGCCAGCGGTTTCATCATATGTAAAAGCTATTTTGGTGGTGTCGTATAGAATCTCTGCAAGTTTTGATAGTTTGCCATATTTATATATTACGCGTCTTCCAGTACCCATGTACAATGTTTGTAGAAGATGTCCTTCTTCAGAAAAGTCTTGCAGTACAGAGGCGTTGCCCTCTGGAGGTCGATAGATGTTTCTGTAGTATCCAATAGAACGGACGGTCTCTAAGGTTTGTCTGGCCACGTTGGGCATCGTAACGGAAGAAAGGCGGTTGTTTTTATCAAACTCAAAGATGTACTGTCTCTGGCTGTGAAGAAGTAGCACCATCGACTATAGAAGAAAATAAAAAGTTTGATGAGTAATTCCGTACACTCAACACTACAGCAAACATACCATATTATTTGTAGCCTTCATAAGTAAATGGAGAGCTCAAACAGTTATCAGCAGATGTGTACTTGAATTTCCCAGGCCAATGTTTTTTCTACACCTCAGACTTGAGGCTTTTGTAGATACATTACAAAATTCTGCAAACACACGAATAATGTCTAAAGCCTTCCCCCTACCTGTTGTCTATCCTGAATAAAAGCATAAGAGCCTCTCCCCCCCATCATTGCAAAACAAAAGTGGCTACAACATGTTAGTCCGGTGTAGTACCATAATGGTCCTAAGTTACATCAAGCTTTGATGTGTTATGTGTATAACCTGCCTCGGAGATGTAGTTAAATATGCTATATGTAACTATGTTGAAAAGGCATGTACAATGATAATTTTAATATGTTGAGCCTAGTTTGGATGGCTGAAGCTTGCATAGATGAGCTCTGACCTTTGCTTGCCTACCTACAGATTCAATCATATTCATAAAGATTGAAAAATAAAAAAAGATGGAAGTTCAGTGTGCGTGAAATTTGACCATTGGAAAACTTCAGATAATATATAAATATGCATGCTTGGATTTCCTAGGTTTCAGTGCAGACGAGAGCCCATACAGACACCTCTTGCGCCTGTTTATCTCAAGGGAAACAGTGATTGGTCTAAAAAAAAGCAAAAACAAAAAAAAACAAAAAAAAAACCAATTTGTTGACCCATCTACTTCTACCCACACACACATACAGTGGGGCAAAAAAGTATTTAGTCAGCCACCAATTTTGCAAGTTCTCCCACTTAAAAAGATGAGAGAGGCCTGTAATTGGCATCATAGGTAGACCTCAACTATGAGAGACAAAATGAGAAAAAAAATCCAGACAATCACATTGGCCGATTTGGAAAGAATTTATTTGCAAATTATGGTGGAAAATAAGTATTTGGTCACCTACAAACAAGCAAGATTTCTGGCTCTCACAGACCTGTACCTTCTTCTTTAGGAGGCTCCTCTGTCCTGCACTCATTACCTGTATCAATGGCACCTGTTTGAACTTGTTATCAGTATAAAAGACACCTGTCCACAACCTCAAACAGTCACACTCCAAACTCCACTATGGTGAAGACCAAAGAGCTGTCGAAGGACACCAGAAACAAAATTGTAGACCTGCACCAGGCTGGGAAGACTGAATCTGCAATAGGCAAGCAGCTTGGTGTGAAGAAATCAATGTGGGAGCAATAATTAGAAAATGGAAGACATACAAGACCACTGATAATCTCCCTTGATCTGGGGCTCCACGCAAGATCTCACCCAGTGGGTAAAAATGATCACAAGAACGGTGAGCAAAAATCCCAGGACCACACGGGGGGACCTAGTGAATGACCTGCAGAGAGCTGGGACCAACGTAACTAAGGCTACCATCAGTAACACACTACGCCGCCAGGGACTCAGATCCTGCAGTGCCAGACGTGTCCCCCTGCTTAAGCCAGTACATGTCCGGGCCCATCTGAAGTTTTCTAGAGAGCATTTGGATGATCCAGAAGAGGATTGGGAGAATGTCATATGGTCAGATGAAACCAAAATAGAACTGTTTAGTAGAAACACAAGTCGTCGTGTTTGGAGGAGAGGGAATGCTGAGTTGCATCCAAAGAACACCATACCTACTGTGAAGCATGGGGGTAGCAACATCATGCTTTGGGGCTGTTTCTCCGCAAAGGGACCAGGACAACTGATCCATGTACAGGACAGAATGAATGGGGCCATGTATCGTGAGATTTTGAGTGCAAACCTCCTTCCATCAGCAAGGGCATTGAAGATGAAACGTGGCTGAGTCTTCCAACATGACAATGATCCCAAACATACCGCCCGGGCAATGAAGGAGTGGCTTCGTAAGAAGCATTTCAAGGTCCTGGAGTGGCCTAGCCAGTCTCCAGATCTCAACCCCATAGAAAACCTTTGGAGGGAGTTGAAAGTCCGTGTTGCCCAGCGACAGCCCCAAAACATCACTGCTCTAGAGGAGATCTGCATGGAGGAATGGGCCAACATACCAGCAACAGTGTGTGCCAACCTTGTGAAGACTTACAGGAAACGTTTGACCTCTGTCATTGCCAACAAAGGATATATAACAAAGTATTGAGATGAACTTTTGATATTGACCAAATACTTATTTTCCACCATAATTTGCAAATAAATTCTTTCCAAATCAGCCAATGTGATTGTCTGGATTTTTTTTTTTCATTTTGTCTCTCATAGTTGAGGTTAACCTATGATGCCAATTACAGTCCTCTCTCATCTTTTTAGGTGGGAGAACTTGCACAATTGGTGGCTGACTAAATACCCCACTGTAGATCCTCAGTTTGCTCAAGCAATGATCAACTCAAAAGGAGTTCCTTTTTGGTATTTCCAGGCCAATGGGAGATATATTTACTCTGTTTTGGGTCTTTACTAGTGCCTCCTCCCAGTTGAAGGAATGTGATTCGGCTAACACGAAGCCTTCCAAGAGACGTCACTATAAGATGCTTAAACAACCTCAACTGTTTGCTCTCAGTTCACAAGTTTCTAAGTATACATGAGTCCATGATTTTCCATCAGTGAATGTCTGAGATGTAATTCTCCCAGTCTGGTCATACTCCATCCTATCAGACATGGTTCCTCTCTGAATCCCTGATGAGATTTTTCTACAAGTTACCACAACACATCATCTAAAATGACCACCTTTGTGATAAACATGATTACTTCTGAACACTATGTAAATGTATTTTACATTAAACATTAATGAGAATATCAGAAGTGATCCAAACCTTTTCCAAGTATGTATAAGTCCATGATTTTCCATCAGCGAATGTCCGAGATGTAATTCTCCCAGTCTGGTCATACTCCATCCTTTCAGACATGGTTCCTCTCTGAATCCCTGCCACGTGTCCCCCAGGGGAGTAGGTCACATTTACTCCACTCAGCCCATTCGATGGAGACCAGAGGCTTGGCCTTCCTGCCTGATCATAAAGGATCCTCAGGGTGAACTTCCTGTGATCATCGTTAATTTTTTCTGTTCTTGTAACCCGGTCAAAATCCAGGGAAAGCAAATTCCTGTTGTGCACCTGTTGGAAATGAGAGCTGTAATTAGTTATGAGCACAAGACCGCTATTAGACAAGTGAATTACAGTGCTATCTCCACCAGAATTTCTTTTAGTTTTGGATTGAGCAAGGACAGGAAAAAAACTAAATCTCAGATGTTTTTGATTACTTTATTTAGCCACATTGGGAAAGCATCCTGTTCAGATGCGACACCAAGACAGGAAGTGAGGGGAAATCAGCAACAGAAGCGCACACGGGAATTAAAAACAAAACAAAAAAAAGACCAAAATGCATGTCGGTTTTTAACTGCATAGGAGGTTCTTCCCCCAACTCTTGTCCTGATAGCAACATTGTCATTCGGGCAGGGAGCAAAAGAAAAACTCTATTGGACTTCAGAATGCAAGAAAAACCTTAAAGTGCTACTAAACCCGGGACCCTGCGTTCACTATATCTGCTCTCCCAGGACCCGGCGTTCACTATATCTGCTCTCCCAGGACCCGGCGTTCACTATATCTGCTCTCCCAGGACCCGGCGTTCACTATATCTGCTCTCCCAGGACCCGGCGTTCACTATATCTGCTCTCCCAGGACCCGGCGTTCACTATATCTGCTCTCCCAGGACCCGGCGTTCACTATATCTGCTCTCCCAGGACCCGGCGTTCACTATATCTGCTCTCCCAGGACCCGGCGTTCACTATATCTGCTCTCCCAGGACCCGGCGTTCACTATATCTGCTCTCCCAGGACCCGGCGTTCACTATATCTGCTCTCCCAGGACCCGGCGTTCACTATATCTGCTCTCCCAGGACCCGGCGTTCACTATATCTGCTCTCCCAGGACCCGGCGTTCACTATATCTGCTCTCCCAGGACCCGGCGTTCACTATATCTGCTCTCCCAGGACCCGGCGTTCACTATATCTGCTCTCCCAGGACCCGGCGTTCACTATATCTGCTCTCCCAGGACCCGGCGTTCACTATATCTGCTCTCCCAGGACCCGGCGTTCACTATATCTGCTCTCCCAGGACCCGGCGTTCACTATATCTGCTCTCCCAGGACCCGGCGTTCACTATATCTGCTCTCCCAGGACCCGGCGTTCACTATATCTGCTCTCCCAGGACCCGGCGTTCACTATATCTGCTCTCCCAGGACCCGGCGTTCACTATATCTGCTCTCCCAGGACCCGGCGTTCACTATATCTGCTCTCCCAGGACCCTGCGTTCACTATATCTGCTCTCCCAGGACCCTGCGTTCACTATATCTGGTCTCCCACAGTGCACAGAACATGGAAGTACAATTATTCTAGTAAATATAAACTGCTAAATACCTTTTTTATCAGCAGTTTGAGCAGTCTTGTGACTTCTATCAGTGTCCAGCTGACTACGTTCAGGCTAGTAGTAGGAGTTTTCATTTCGCTCTAGGAGGATGCAGAACTCCTGACCTCTGGACAGCGCTGATTGGCCATGTGCTGATCACATGCACCCTCCCAAGAAAAAAAAAAAACCTCTCCAGCAATACACACCAAACTGAGCATGTGCAGAGTGACTCCACACGATATGTCTTATCAAGAGATAAGAGGGGGACACTGGAAAAAAGTGAGGATCAGAGAAGTCAGGATCAAACAGCCTTTTACACAATGCAGAGGATTAACCCCTTAGGTTCCATAGTTTGTATATGCAGTAAAGCATGCTTGTTATACTGACTGATTTTACTGTTGTGGGTTTAGTAACACTTTAAAGAGGTTCTAACCCTTCAACACATTGTCCAAATTAAAAAACAAAAAGGCTACTTTGACATTTCACGGGTGTGTTTTTTTATGCAGTTGTCGCTTTTCTGCAGTATGCATTTTTCATGCCGCACAATTATTTTATTTTTGAAGGTAAATAAGCAAATTGGATATTTTGAGCAATGAATTTGCTCAGTTTACAGCTTGCATAAATCTTAATATTCTCCCCCTGGAGTGCCAATAGCAAGGCTGTGTTTTTCACTGCTGTTCATTTACTGTTCACATTATTCCCTGCCCCTGAGGATCTTGCAATCTAATCTTCCTACCTCATTCATGAGCATCCTCTGGGAACACCAATCAACTTGTGTTTATTTATGTGCTTAGCCCATGCAAAGTAACTCAATTTTGCCTTTTAAAGCACCCTTCGCCTCCGCTCTCAATGCTCTACTGCAGGTAGCAAGGTCCTTAACTCACATTTGAGTTTCACATTTTTACAAATATAATGGCCAATTTAGACAGAATCCAACTAACCTACATGTTTTTGGAGTGTGGGAGGAAATCTGAGTACCCAGAGGAAACCCACACAGGCACATTTAGTGCCGTAGTTGGGATTCAAACCAATGACCCTAGTCCTGCTAGGCGGAAGTGCTAACCACTTAGCCACTGTGCTGCCCATAAAGACCATGTTTTTTGTACTGTAGGAGGAAACTGGAAAATCCAGAATGAACTCATGCAGGCACCGAGAATATACAAACCTCATGCAGATCACCCTGAAACCGTGATCCAAACCCTTGAATTAGGGCTAGAGAGCTAATTATATACATGTCATGCTGCTTGAGTACCCACTGAGATGGCCCAAGTAGATCAAAACAGCTCAATAAATAGCCAACTCTTTGGCCAGCTTGGAGGTGTCAATGGCTATTTACCAAACATATACAGTGCATTCTCATTGCAGCTCACAAAATGGCGGCCTTCTTTAACCACCCTTGCCCTGTTTATGGCTTTCTAATGTACCAATAACCGGCATTCCCATGAAGACTTCTTCAGCCTTCACAAGCGGCACCTCTGCTGCATGTAGATAATAGACTATCTATCATTTTGACATTTTGTTTTAAGATTTGTTTTAGTAATGAAGCATAAAAAAAAACACACACTTGATCTGCGAGTTTAGAAAGCAACAAAGAGGCTTCAGAAATTCAACATCACTGGCAGCTCGTTCCTAGGAGTGGAGCCATAATAGCATTACCTCACCTCGTTATTCACACCGCGGGGCGTGAGGAGGCGGGCCGGTTGCCAGAAGTGTCGATGAGATTAAACAGGCCCTCTGAATGGTTTTATGATCAATTATCATGTGTGCTATCACTCCTGGGACCAGCATTCACCTCATTATACGCTGAAGCCAAGCCGTTGCTGAATCAGCATATACAGAGAGAAAAGCTTTAAACATGCTCTCCTAGGTGTTTCTACCGATATGTTCTGACACACAATATTAAACACGGTAAAACCATTCACTTCATGCGTCTGCAATGGGATGGGTGCAAAGAAGATGTTCAAAAATTGTAGGTGGGCACCAAGGCTGGGCTGGAAGGTAATGTGCTTTTTATTTTTTTAATCATTGTTTTATACGATCAACACACGCTACTAAAGAAGCTTCCAAGGTCATAGAACTTTGGTGAAAATCTTCTATCCCATTTGACCACCTCAGATTCACATAAAGAGGTCTCAGTCATCTTTGTACTGAAATGTTCCACACAATCTTCTTTACAGCTGCTGCAAAGCCTAAGCGTTGTTACATGTACAGGGATGGTTATGGGTCTCCATGCACATGGGTACCTAGGGCTGTACAACATAAAATTTGGGTGTACTTCCCGGCCTGGGAGTCACATGTTGGGTAGGTGCAGAGTAGTGTGGTGGGCAGTAAGCAAACGTGAAATTCTGCGTCAAACTGGGCAAATCTGCCACAGAGGCCTTTCGGCAGTTTACACTGATGCGGCAATGGAGTCGTTCGAGTTGTTTTGAGTGGTACGCGAACTTCAAGAGTTGAAGAACATCACTGGAAGATGACGAGAGATCAGGAAGACCTTCAACAAGCTCAACTCCTGAAAATGCCCTCTTCCCGAAGATGAAGATCCAACTCAAAGGTGACAACATTGCAGAGATCCAGCGATTTGCCCAGTTTCACACAGAATTTCACGTTTGCTCTTTGTTCATGATGAAATAGCAGACATGGTAAGGCACGTTGTCAGAATAGCACCAGTTGCACAGCTCCCGATGTACCCAGAACAATGCCTTTTGGCACACTGACTTATGAAGGTCGGTGCTCCCTGTGACTGTGCATGCAGCCTTGTGCTGCCATCTGTTGGCGTGTTACAAAACAAAACTTTTTGATACTACCTCGTACACCGGAAACCCCTCCTTATGGCTAGTCTTGTCCCTCATAGACAAGTAACCTGTCCCTACACTAGCCACTTGCATAAAGCACACCAAAACCCAGGGGCAGAGACTTAAATAGACTCTGCTTGACCCAAGATGGCCATCAGGGTCACATGGGTCAAGGGTGTCCAACCTGATTACTGGTTCATGTGACTGAGGAAGTCACAGAGAAACCCAGTTTCTCTCAACTCCCTCTACCAGAGGCATTACAGCTATGGTCAAGTGCCACCTGCAGTGGAGAATATAGACTGCACTTGCATATACACAGGTGAGGCAAACAGCCACCCATAGCAGTCAATATCTGTATGTAGCGATACACCGGTATTTGTGTAAACAAAAGCTTGTAGACAGACTGTCTGTATCCAGGGATGTACGCCCATATCCATGCACAAGTTTATGCGAGAACATGTGATGTCCCCCATGTGACAGTGCATGAGCCTGAGTGGCCAGTCGCCAGGTCCAAACAGTGGCACATGAGGGGCAGTGAAGCCATTCACCCAGAAAACCTCTGACACCAAAGCTTACCCAAGGTGGACTCCTGCAGCAGGTCGGTAATGACGAAGCATGAATGGCCGAATATATATTGTTGGGGTAGGGGTGGAAGGCTATGGGCAGACATTATGGTTTTGCCTGAACAGGCAGATGACAGCTCCTCTTAAAATATGATGATCATTTTATTAGAGATTTCCAAATATTAAAGGAAATACAGTATGGAAACATATGAAGGCTTCCACTGCTGACTTCTCCTTCTGAAATTATTAGTTGACTAGCTGCCACACTGATCCAGTAGTTTTGATGCTTTCTGGATGACTCTCTCAGAACAATGCAGATCACAAGTTCTGATGTCATTTGCTGCCTGCTCAGAGAGAACCGAAGACAGAGACAGCAGGGCAACTAGGATTTAATAGAGAAACTCCAGGCAATAATTGAAACCAGCCATCAATCTTCTAATGTTATCTAGAAAACAAGCACGTTACACAAACAAAAAAAACCCCTCAAGAATCGTTAGCAGCAGAGAAGTGGAAACCATTCTGTATGAATCAACTTTCCCCAGCGAAAAGCCAACAACTTCCTAGAAGCCAACACCAAGGAGAAACATATGGGCATTTTTTCAAAAAAATGTACACACAGGAAAACATAATGGCTTACCCTCAGCCGACGTCCAAAAACAGTGACCTGTCCCCGTGCTTGTTCTTTCCTCTGGCGCCATTCTACCAAGTTAAGTCCATTGTCTATTGGCAAGGTGACATTACGTTTGCCAACAGTGGGGTTCACCGTGCCCGCCAGCAAGTGGGGCTCAGTCTGAAGGGCAACTTCCATTCCATTAGCCAAAATAAGCCGGAGAGATCCATCAGCACCAATGTAATAGCTGTTGCGCACTTGATCTAAAGGTGATAAAACCCATACAGAATTATCCTATTACCTCCAGCCTATGCAAAGAAAGTATCACAGAAATCATTAATTAAAAAACAAAACAAAACATAAAACAAATGAAGCACAATCCACCTTGCAGAAGGGTGTAGAAGGCTCCAGAAGCAGACAGGTTGGTTGTTATAGTTACATCTTCTTTGTTAGATGTCTCCACTTGAACGTGGACTGAGCTGTCTGTGTCACTGCGGAAGGTGCTCACTTGCCCCGTGGGAAACGTAACATTGGTCAGCCGCCCAAAGCTATCATACCTGAAAAACAACAGACATGAGTGAAGACTCAAGGTTGGTGCATATGTTTCTAAAGATGAACATCATAGAAAGACTGGGATGCTTGTGTTGACCATTTTGTGTCCTAGACTTCAGTCATGGGACTATATCTATGCACTAGCTCTCATTATGAGATGTAAAGCAATTTGTAATGACAGATTCTGACCATTATTGATCCACTTTGTCAGAGAAACCCTCAAAATTTGGGAATTTCAAAACTTTAATAGAAATGTCCATAAAGTGGGCTTGGAAGGAGAATGTCCATAAAGTTGTCTTGGAAGAAGATTTTTGGGTACGTAGAGAGTAATTTTGAAACAAGAAAAAATACTATGCTTAGAGAATGGAGAGTAAAGGGGTTCAATATTTAAACCCAATGTAAAAAGTCTTCATCTAAACCAGTGGTTCTCAACCTCCCTAATGCTGCGGCCCTTTAATACAGTTCCTCATGTTGTGGTGACCCCCAACCATAAAATTATTTTCGTTGCTACTTCATAACTGTAATTTTGCTACTATTATGAATCGTAATTAAAGCATAGTGATTATTCACAAAAAAATTATAATTATAATTCATGAAGTGTCGTTTTACCTCCAATACTGCTGCTTTCAACACAGTAGCTGCTTTTAACAGAGTAGCTGCTTTCAACACAGCAGCTGCTTTCTACACAGTAGCTGCTCTTTACACATGTGTGACTGGTCCACATAAGTACATTATGGCGCCAACCCTGTCACATACACCTGTATTTGTACGGGGTGTATGTGATGGGGTTAGCGCGATGATGTCACCACGCCGGGTACTCGTATCTGGGCGTATCTGCATGTGGATGGACCCGCCTGGAGACGGATAGAGGAGCGGTGTCTCGGTTTCTAAGACCATCCGAAATATGTGTTTTCCGATGGTCTTAGGCGACCCCTGTGAAAGGGTCGTTCGACCCCCCAAAGGGGTCGCGACCCACAGGTTGAGAACCGCTGATCTAAACCATGTTGTATAACCTGTACTCAACACAACGGTAAGTTGAAGCAGCATAATTCCCAAGGTACAGCCCTTACTGAGCTTTGCTCCCTTGCTGGCCAAATCTCTGCAGAAGGGGAATAGGAAAGGATCTCAAGTGTTCAGGTTCCTATTATAACAAGGCCCTTATTCTGCTTACCATGTGTGCTGGGTATGAAGGACTCTGTAGGACAAGCGCTGGCCGTTTCACTCAAATCAGACTGAGATTTGCAAGATGGTTTTTGCCCACAAAATACACCTTTGTATGGCTGAAGGCTGGCCAAAGTTTGAACGGTAACTTTAAAGCAGCAATAGAACAGTAGTAGGAATACGAGATGGAAAAATACACGGTGAAATGTAGGATCTAAACGTTACTCGATTTAGCTGCTGCAGACTAATGCCAATATGATTACATTTGTCCCCATTTGTTGATTTGCATGGCCATGTAATGTTCACCATGGGTCTCCTGACACTGTGTGCCCATTAAACGTTGCCAGGCTTAATTTGCAATGCTATTAAGCAGATCATAAATTATGGAGAGACAGACTGCAAGGAATGTTATGGCTGGATGCTCCGGTATTGCAGCAGTGCACACAGGCTTCTAAGTGTCTATCTATAAACCATCGCTGAAAGATGGATTAACCTACAAAATTCTGAGTGCAGGCTTCAGCCTGGCTGAAAATGGTTATAAATTCAATAAGCTTCCTCTAAGAAAGGTCTGATAAAAGAACTAACAACCAAGTTGAGGCTATGCCCTGTCACCTTCTAAACAAGGGCTTATATCTGGTCATTCAACAGTATGCCAGAGCTTCAGGAGACAGTAGAGCCTCTCATTTCTTTCACTTGAATGGCTGAGGGTGCAGCTTAGTAATAAGAAAGCGCGGGGTATAATCTGTACCAGAGAAAAGTTGGTTACATAGTTAGTCTGGCTGAAAAAAGACAAAAGTCCATTCAGTTTAACCATAAAAAACCCCCCCAAAAAAACAAAGTTATAATCCTATACCCACAGTTGATCCAGAGGAAGGCAAAAAAACCCAGCAAAGCATGAACCAATTTGTTCCTGCAGGGAAAAAATTCCTTTCTGATCCCCCCCCCAGAGGAAATCGGATATTCCCTGGATCAACTTTCCCTATAAATGTTATATCCAGTTATATTCTGTGTCTCTAAGAAAGAATCCAGGACTTTTTTGAAGCAATCCACTGAGCTGGCCAGAACCAACTCTTGAGGGAGTCTATTCCACATTTTCACAGCTCTTACTGTGAAGAAACCTTTCCGTATTTGCAGATTAAATTTCTTTTCCTCCAGACGTAAAGAGTGCCCCCTTGTCCTCTGTGATGACCTCAGGGTGAATAGCTCTACACCGAGTTCACTATATGAACCACTGATGTATTTATACATGGAGATCATATCCCCCTTATGTATTATACATGGAGATCATATCCCCCCCTTATGTATTATACATGGAGATCATATCCCCCCCTTATGTATTATACATGGAGATCATATCCCCCTTATATATTATACATGGTGATCATATCCCCCTTATGTATTATACATGGTGATCATATCCCCCCCTTATGTATTATACATGGAGATCATATCCCCCTTATGTATTATACATGGTGATCATATCCCCCCCTTATGTATTATACATGGAGATCATATCCCCCCCTTATGTATTATACATGGAGATCATATCCCCCCCTTATGTATTATACATGGAGATCATATCCCCCCTTATGTATTATACATGGTGATCATATCCCCCCTTATGTATTATACATGGTGATCATATCCCCCCTTATGTATTATACATGGAGATCATATCCCCCTTGTGTATTATACATGGAGATCATATCCCCCTTGTGTATTATACATGGAGATCATATCCCCCTTGTGTATTATACATGGTGATCATATCCCCCCTTATGTATTATACATGGTGATCATATTCCCCCTTATGTATTATACATGGTGATCATATCCCCCTTATGTATTATACATGGTGATCATATCCCCCTTATGTATTATACATGGAGATCATATCCCCCCTTATGTATTATACATGGAGATCATAACCCCCCTTATGTATTTATACATGGAGATCATATCCCCCCCAGCCCCTTATGTATTATACATGGATATCATATCCCCCCCAGCCCCTTATGTATTATACATGGTGATCATACCCCCCCTTATGTATTATACATGGAGATCATATCCCCCCTTATGTATTATACATGGTGATCATATCCCCCCTTATGTATTATACATGGAGATCATACCCCCCTTATGTATTATACATGGAGATCATATCCCCCCTTATGTATTATACATGGTGATCATATCCCCCCTTATGTATTCTACATGGTGATCATACCCCCCCCCCCCCCCCTTATGTATTATACATGGAGATCATATCCCCCCTTATGTATTATACATGGAGATCATACCCCCCTTATGTATTATACATGGTGATCATATCCCCCCCTTATGTATTATACATGGAGATGATATCCCCCCCTTATGTATTATACATGGTGATCATATCCCCCCTTATGTATTATACATGGTGATCATATCCCCCCTTATGTATTATACATGGTGATCATATCCCCCTTATGTATTTATACATGGAGATCATATCCCCCCCAGCCCCTTATGTATTATACATGGAGATCATATCCCCCCCAGCCCCTTATGTATTATACATGGTGATCATATCCCCCTTATGTATTATACATGGTGATCATATCCCGTCTTATGTATTATACATGGTGATCATATCCCCCTTATGTATTTATACATGGAGATCATATCCCCCTCAGCCCCTTATGTATTATACATGGTGATCATATCCCCCCTTATGTATTATACATGGAGATCATATCCCCCCTTATGTATTATACATGGAGATCATATCCCCCCTTATGTATTATACATGGAGATCATATCCCCCCTTATGTATTTATACATGGAGATCATATCCCCCTCAGCCCCTTATGTATTATACATGGTGATCATATCCCCCCTTATGTATTTATACATGGAGATCATATCCCCCCCAGCCCCTTATGTATTATACATGGAGATCATATCCCCCCCCCAGCCCCTTATGTATTATACATGGTGATCATATCCCCCCTTATGTATTATACATGGAGATCATATCCCCCCTTATGTATTATACATGGTGATCATATCCCCCCTTATGTATTATACACGGTGATCATATCCCCCCTTATGTATTATACACGGTGATCATATCCCCCCTTATGTATTATACATGGAGATCATATCCCCCCTTATGTATTATACATGGTGATCATATCCCCCCTTATGTATTATACATGGAGATCATATCCCCCCTTATGTATTATACATGGAGATCATATCCCCCCTTATGTATTATACATGGTGATCATATCCCCCCTTATGTATTATACATGGAGATCATATCCCCCTTATGTATTATACATGGTGATCATATCCCCCCTTATGTATTATACATGGAGATCATATCCCCCCTTATGTATTATACATGGTGATCATATCCCCCCTTATGTATTATACATGGAGATCATATCCCCCTTATGTATTATACATGGGGATCATATCCCCCTTATGTATTATACATGGAGATCATATCCCCCCTTGGGTCCCTGGGGATTGATTTGAAGGCCAACAGATACTGCCTGTCTTTCAGCACCATTATTGACTCCATCAATTTTAGCCACATTTGGTTAACTGTAAAGTGGAACTAGACTCAAAAAGTGAAGACTGATCAAGATCAAGTGCACACTATAGAGGGATATGCTTTTTTCATATTTCATGTCTGAGGTTTCAACCACTTTAACGCATACAGTGGTGTTCTCTCTCCACCCCTAGCCTTTTAACAGGACAGTGAAAGGGTTGCAGCAGACTGATGAGGTTATTCCCCTGCTCTCTCCTCCTATCAGCACATTTGCATGCAACACACCAGTTTCTCTTCCCAGCATTCACTCTCCTTGTCGCTCAGCAGGGGACAGCAAGAGGTTGATACTGGCTCAACTTCACTTTCACTAGTTGCACTAAAAATACATTGATTGATTCAATTAATGAATATATCTGTATTAAGGACCCTTTTACACTGAACGGTTTTTGATAAGATAAGCGGAAGAAAAAACGTATCCTTTTAAATCCTATTGAACTCTTCAAACTGCTCAGTTGCCTTTTTTAAAGTCCTGCTGGCTGCATTTTTGGTGTACGTAAAAAAAAAGCGCTAAAAATGTACCTCCTCATTGAAATGATCAGAAAATGCACAGTGTTTGTATTTTTGGTGCCTTTTTTACGTTGCATGTCCATTTTTCACTGTAGCAGACAACCAGAAAACGCATTGTTACTGAGTTTTCGCAACAGAGCAGTGTGAAAGCAGTCTAATTTGTGTGAAGTTCAGATTTAATAGTGTAGCGGGTCCAGGGTGGGCAGTTGTCTCATTGCCGATGTTGGCACTGCAATATCTTACAGTCTTCTGAAGAGAGCACAGCCAACATCTATAAAATTACAGACAGGAGGTGGATGTGATATATTTACAAATGCCTTGTATATATGAGTATAAAATCTGCATGGCTATCTATGAAAAAGCATTATCGGCATCATAAAATCTGTTTTTCGTTTTCCTTTAACTGGCTTTTACAGCCGTGTCCACAATAGGATCCCTTCCTCTTCATTTGGCAAAATTTTATTTTTATGTATAAGAGAAAATAAAATCTCTCTGCTTTTATGTGAGCTGTAAAAAGCTGTATAAGTAATACCCCCCTTTACCCCGCCCCCCCACCAATCTAATTTCTTCCTTTTAAGGCCGTCCGTCAGTTGTCCTAACAGTAGAAATAAACTCAGATGGAAAAATCTGACCCTTTCGTGTTCATAGCCAATTTAGTACTGGCGGAATTACACGCACAATCGGCAGCGTCTTTCCTGAGCCGGTCAATAATTTACAATGACACACTTTTAGCATTTACTTAAACCGAGGGGAAAATGTTTTCTCCCACCACTGAAGTCCAATAATCTTCCACAGTACGAAATTCATCCTGATGTACTGTGGGGTGAAGCAGACTTTGCATGTGTTTGGAAAGATCCCTACATTATTTATTGGAGATTGGAAACTATTAGTATCAGATGTTAACAAAGGGAAAATACTACTCTTTTCAAGCACTTTGATGGTCGTTGCCCGCTGGGGACATTGATCTGTATTTTTGTAGCTGGTGCTGTCATTGCCTATCATACTTTATAGAGGGAAACGGACATTTATGGTGCTCTGACCGCCTCTCTGAACTCTCGACATGTGTATGAACTGGACCGGACACTGTGTGTGCTATCTAAGCACCTTCCTTACACAACATTAGTAAATATGACAACCCCATGCAGGTAGAAAAAAAAAATGCATATATCATACCAGTGGTCTAGTGTAATAGGGAAAAAAGGAAAGAATAAGGGAAATAGTCAACAAAAAGTGGAAAAAGAAAAAAAAAAATGAAAGAAAGGAATAAAAAGTGAAGAAAAAGTGAAAGAAAGAGAATGAACAAGAAAACAAAAATGAAAGAAGAAAAAAGAAAATGAGAAAAAGAGAAAAATAAAGAGAACAGTAAAAAGAAAGAAAGCGTAAAAAAAAAAAACGAGAAGAGAGGGAAAAGAAAGAGAAAGTGAAAAACAAGGAAAGGAAAGATCTAGAAATGAAAGAGGGATAAAATAACCAGAACACACAGAAAAAAAAACAGAAAAGAAAACAGAAAAGAAAAATAAGGAAGAGAAGCAGAGAAAAGAAAGAGAATGTACAAAAAAAACAGAAAAGACAGAGAAAGCAAAAGTAAAAAAACAGAAATGGCAGAGAGAGAGTAAAAAAAACAGAGAAAAGGCAGAGAAAGAGAAAGTGAAATAACAGAGAAAAGACAGAGAAAGATAAGACAGACAAAAAATAAAAAAGACAGAGAAAGAGGAAGTGAGAAGCAGAAAAGGGAAACTGAAGTTAAAAAAAATAAGAAAAAGAGCAATAAAAAGACAAAATAGAACACAAATAAGGAAAAGGAAAAGACAGAGAAAGTGGAAAAAAAATACAGAGAAAAGACAGGAAAAGAGAAAGTGAAAAAACACAGAAAAGACAGAGGAAGAGAAATTGAAAAGAGATGAAAAGACAGAGAAAAAGTAAAAAAGATAGAGAAAGTGAAAAGACAGAAAAAGGAAAGGAAAAGGGAAAGGAAAAATAAAGATATGAAAAAGAAATAAAATGAAAAGACAAACAGAACACAAAAAAAGAGAAAAGAAACAGGAAAAGAAAACAAATAGGGAAGAGAAAACAAATAAGAGGAAGAAAGGAAAGAAAGAACGGAAGAAAGAAAGAGAGAAGGAGAGAGAGAACGAGGGAAAGAAAGAGAACGAAAGAGAAAGAGAAAGAGAACGAAAGAGAAAGAGAAAGAAAGAACGAGAGAAAGAACAAAAGAAAGAAAGAAAGAACGAGAGAACGAAAGAGAGAAAGAAAGAAAGAAAGAAAATAAAAAACTAGAGAAAGTAAAAGAGAACGAGAGAACGAAAGTAAAAGAGAACGAGAGAACGAAAGTAAAAGAGAACGAGAGAACGAAAGTAAGAGAGAACGAAAGAACGAAAGTAAGAGAGAACGAAAGTAAGAGAGAACGAAAGTAAGTAAGAGAGAACGAGAGAACGAAAGAAAGTAAGAGAGAACGAAAGTAAGTAAGAGAGAACGAGAGAACGAAAGAAAGTAAGAGAACGAGAGAACGAAAGAAAGAGAGAACGAGAGAACGAAAAAAAGTAAGAGAGAACGAAAGAAAGAAAGAGAACGAAAGTAAGAGAGGACAAGAGAACGAAAGAAAGAAAGAGAACGAGAGAACAAAAGTAAGAGAGAACGAAAGAAAGTAAGAGAACGAAAGTAAGAGAGAACGAGAGAACGAAAGAAAGTAAGAGAGAACGAGAGAACGAAAAAAAGTAAGAGAGAACGAAAGTAAGAGAACAAGAGAACGAAAGAAAGAAAGAAAAAGAACGAAAAAGAAAGAAAAAACGAAAGTAAGAGAACGAGAGAACGAAAGTAAGAGAGAACGAGAGAACGAAAGAAAGAACGAACGAAAGAAAGAAAAAACGAAAGTAAGAGAACGAGAGAAAAAAAGAACGAAAGAAAGAAAGAGAGAAAGAAAGAAAGAACAAGAGAAAGAAAGAACGAACGTGAGAAAGAAAGAGTGAACGAGAGAAAGAAAGAATGAACAAGAGAAAGAAAGAACGAACGAGAGCAAGAATGAAGGAGAGCAAGAAAAAAACAAACGAGAGCAAGAAAAAAAACAAACGAGAGCAAGAAAAAAACAAACGAGAGCAAGAATGAATGAACGAGAGCAAGAATGAATGGACAGAAAGAATGAAAAAAAAACGAGAGGAAAAAGACAGAACGAAAGAAAGAAAAAGATAGAAAGTAAAAAGAAAAACTCTAAACCGATGAGCAGAAAATAAAGGATTTTGACTACTTACTCATAGAACGTTGTCCATCCATTCTCATTGCTCTTGGTAGCGAGGAGACCAGAGTTTCCATGGTAGGTCATTGAGGCCAACTCGTTACCCTGTTCTGAGATACTTTTGAGAGCGCTGTTGGTGCCCATTGTCAACCAGAAAACTTGACCATCGGGAACAACCAGCCAGAGGGGCATCCCAGTGGAATCCCGTCGTACGTTTAGGGTATTTCCATTGTTGTCTGTAATCAGAGTCAGGTCACCATCAGCAGTGTAGGTGAAGTTGTAGAGAAAGTCTCCAGTGGTAAGGCTTTGGGTGTAAAGATGCCGTCCTGTTGTGTCAAAAAGATACAGCTCCTGGTCAATAGGAGACGATACCTCGTACATGTTCTGGCTGTTGAGGAATGGCTTGTTGGTTCGAATAAACCGGATCCTGATATTACCAAGGTCAGCCACATACAAGTCACCATCAGCACATACAGCTAGAGATGATGGAGAGTTCAGCTTGGCATCCTTAGCGTAACCGTCATCTCCTGAAAAGCATTCACAGCTGGCATCGTTTTTGCAATCACAGCCGCTCGGTGCACCAGCCACTAATGAGATTTCACCACTGGTGCTGACCTGCCTAATTCTATTGATTTTCTTTTCATCAGTTTCCGAAATGTACAAGATGCCATTATGAGATACAGCTAGGGCAGTTGCTGCCTCCAAGGTGGCATGGACTGCTACTTTGCTAAGGAGGAAGTGGTCGATGCCAGGAACCTGGCAGTGCATAGGTCTTCCAGCTACAATACGGACCTGGTGATTCTCAGAGATCTGCAACACAACGTTGTTGTCGAGAACATAGAGGGAGTTATCCATTGGGTTTACAGCCAAGTCCGTAGGCCATTCAAGTCGAACCTGCAAATAAAATCCATGGTTGTAAAGAAACGTTTCAGGTAATAAACAATTATTCTAGAACAACCATTTTGTGCGTTGTTCCAATGACCATCAATGTCATGAAGAAAATAAGAATGTTGCAGTAGCTTACAAATGGCCGCTGCCACTTTATGTGAAGTATCCAGTCCCTTTAAATACATCGGATTACAAATTTTAGTGTAGCATTCGTAAATTTGAAGTTTCATCTATAAATAGATGCACACCAATTTCTTTTCAAGCCAATAGTGATTACTCAGATGCAATACTTTCCTTTTAGATAATTGCCGTGTTTCTGCAACATTAATGTTTAGATTGCACAACTCAAACATTTACAGACCGCATTAAATAAAATTAGCTCCACTCCAGTCTAATTTCATCTTGTTCATTTTTTTTAATCTACTTGTTTATTTTCTTTAATCAAACCAAAAACAAAAATTGCTGCCTAAATTAGAATGTCAGTCTCTGCCAAGCGAGTGATTATACAACCTGGCATACTACAAGTGCCAGCACACCTTGTTAGGTAGGCATAAGCAATTTCCAGTTGTCATTTTGTGGAACTATAAGTCCCAGAATGCTTACACCTTGGCTTGTCCGTCATATGTAAGCAGCCTGGGGCTCTGCAGGGGTGGGGCTTACTAGGACTTGCAGTTGCTTAGCTGATCAAATGCACTGTGATTTGTACAGTGTCACGAACTAGACTGCCTTTGTGTAATGGTCATCCTTGACCTTTAGTTATGCTGCTGTTCACATCTCTTTAGTTCAAACCTGCCCTCTTTAGTGGACTTAAAGCTTACAGCTTGGCTTGCCCATCATATGTAAGCAGCCTGGGGCTCTGCAGGGGTGGGGTTTATTAGGACTTGCAGTTGCTTAGCAGATCAAATGCCCTGTGATTTGTACAGTGCCACTAGCTAGACTTCCTTTGTATAATGGTCATCCTTGACCTTTAGTTATGCTGCTGCTCAGCTCTCTGTAGTGCACACTTGCTCTCTGTAGTGGACTTAAAGCTTACAGCTTGGCTTGCCAATCATATGTAAGCAGCCTGGGGCTCTGCAGAGGTGGGGCTTACAAGGATTTGCAGTTGCTTAGCAAATCAAAAGCCCTGTGATTTGTACAGTGTCAGGAACTGGACTGCCTTTGTTTAAAGATCTTCCCTGACCTTTAGTTACGCTGCCGCTCAGATCCTTGTAGTGCACACCTGCCCTCATTAGTGGACTTAAAGCGAGGCCACAGGTCAAAGCTGTGTCTCTTTACCAATTTTGTCAGTTTGCTTACAGCCAGGAAACTATGTCTGTCTGACTGTTCATGTCTTAGATTTTCCTGTTTTTCGCTTGGACTGCATTTGCACTTACTGTAGCTTGTCAATTCCTATTTTGATCATGGCTCTGTTACCTCTGGTATTGGCAGTCTGTGCTCTGTCTTCCTGTATGAAACCTGGGCTGTGCCCATGAGTGGTCTGGCTATTATAGCCTAGTATCTCTGTTACTATCCTCTGCCACCTCTGGCCATCTGTCTGAGGACTGGTACTGCTCTAGCACCTATTGTCAGTTAACGGCCCTGACAACAGAGGGGGAGATTTACTAAAACTGGTGCACACTGAATCTGCAGTAACAAATCAGCTTCTAGCTTCGGCTTGTTCAGTTAAGCTTTGACAATAAAACCTAGAAGTTGATTGGTTACTGTGCAGAGCTGCACCAGATTCTCTGTGCACCAGTTTTAGTAAACCTCCCCCAGGGGTCTACCAAGCAATTACTCTCTGCTGCCAGAAAAAAAAAAAAACTTGGTCGCATTTACCGATTTTATAAGGTCCTTTTTTTCGAAGCAATATTTTACTAATTTTGTGTTTCCAGTTTAAAGGAGACAGGTTCTCTTTTGTAAGAAAAGGGGTATTTTTTTCCTTACTATCATATGTCACCTCTAAATGTGACATTGCCTAACATAACTAGCTACCCCCTTCCCTCGGTGGCGGTCTACCTGCGGGGCCCAAATATCGTCTGGATCATCTAGTTGTGTCTTTGCTCCTTCCTGGCTGCCAGCCCACCGCGCCCTCCAGTATCAGAACATTACATTGTGCGGTTTGCTCATCAATAATGCATAGCCCCATAGCCAGCAATAATCTTCAGAGCAACGCTTACACTGCAGCTTTGTGCAAGGCTCGCTCTGAACCGGCGGGGGGATGTTCAATTTTTAAACTCTGTTTCTTGTCATTGCTGCCAGTTAAATATTTCATAACCTTCACACCCCTCTCAGCACCTCTGAGACCTGACCGCACAACCTCCCTAGTCATAAGTGATAAGATGGAGGATCTCTGGTGTTTCTGGCTGTCATGGAATATTACAAGGTCACCTGTAATGCAAAATGTTTTCGATAAAAACAAAAAAATAGAAAAAAAAAGGCAGATAGAGGTTACCCTGGTTTAAAGCTGGATTCCGGGAAGACAGATTAAATACATATAAAGAGGCTGTTTTAACGGTCAAAGGATATGCATTTCTGTCCATCTAGTTCTGTGATTTACACAGCTCAGTCCCGTCAGGCAAATCAGGGAATCTGATTTTTTTTGGCTGCAGTTAGGTAACAGTTAAGTCTTATCCCTCCTCCAGCCTGTGACTGGACAGTGAAAGGAGAAGCAGCAGACTAAAGAGCTCATCCCTCTTGTCACTCTGCTCTCTATTGCTATTCCTATGATCCTTGTTATCCCAATAGCACTGTAAGTACACCTGAACGGCTCCATTGTGCTGCTTCTCTCCAGTCTGCTGTACAGGGATGGAACAGGAACTTATACTGCTTGCATTAAAAAAGATTTTGTAATTATTTATTAAAATATAATTTATTTTTAAATATTATTTAATATTTAAATATTATTTATTAATGAAAAAATAATATTTAATTACAATGCTAACCAATTGATTAACTTTTTTTTTTTTTACATGCCATCGCTGCTGTGATCATTGCGTTCTGTTGGTCAGGAAGGCCCCTCGCTAGCAGAAAACAAAAGCTCCGCGGGAGGCATTCCCCCACCAACACAGGCAGTGTTGATGGGGGAATAGAGTGATTTTCTCTCCTTCCATCATCTATGGTCTACTTGGGCTTAGTGCTAAACCCGCTACTTGACTCCCCCCCGGCTGGATCCCCCGCCCTCTCTTTAACTCTCCTCCTTTTCTATAGTTTTTACTCCTTTTCTCTCTGTTTGCTGGTTCAAACTCATTGCGTATGCTGCATATCTGACCTCTCTTCTACGATGCATCATCGGAATAATATATCTAATGTTAGCTCTTCAGCAACACTATGCAGTCAACGGGCCGTCACGTTTCACCATGCACTGTTGCTGATTGTTATATTTTTACTTGCAAATGGTCTTCTGCTAATGATACATATGGAGAATGCCCAAAAATAGTCCTAACATGGTTCAGTCCAACAGTTAAAAATGTGGTGATTTTTTAAAAGCATAATAAAAAAAAGTGTAATAACACTGGTCATGTCATCGGTTAATAACCGCCATTCGATTACACAGACTCATAGGTAACTCAAAGAAAACCAGCTTAATCTCACCTAAATTATGGTAGCGTCTCCTGATGGAATATGGAGGTAGATGGTACGGCTACACATATACCAGGCTGGATTACCATGGATATGTGACGTCCACGGTGCCCTGGTCATGGGGATGGTGGCTGCAGGGAACCAAGAGGATACTAGATAACACGTTTCAAAACAAATGCTTCTTTATCAAGGGATTACCATGGATGTCACATCCGACTCAGTGGTGACATCACTTCCGGCTTGAAGTATCGGTGTCTGTGGCCATCTTCGTGGTTCTCCTCCCACAAGCATCCAAGTAGAACAGCAGCACCGGTACAGGAGCTCTACGTCTGGAGGGTCCAGCTTCTAAACACCCGGTGCACATATCCACGGAAATCCAGCCTGGTATATGTGTGGCCATGCCATCTACCTCCACATTCCATCAGGAGACACTACCATCATTTTGGTGAGATTAGGTCGGTTTCCTTTATAAGCTACCTATGAGTCTATGTAATAGAATGGCAGCTAATAAGCGATGACATGACCAGTGTCCAGCCATAACCCTGGTAATCTACTTCCAACCCGAGGACGTCTTTTGACTATGGCCTGGTTGGGAAGTGGTGGAATACATTTTTAACTGTTGGACTGAACCATGTTAGGACTATCTTTGGGCATTATCCACACGTATCATTTCCCCATCTTCTAGTGCTCTGTTTTCCTGCTTTTATACTTTTGTACTTCCACTCCCAAAAGGGACTATACAGCAGCACTAGAATGGTTTGTTTCCATTGTGCAATTTAGCACCCAGCCCAATTGCTGTTTATTATATTTTTACTTGAATATTTTTGTTTTTTGGATTTGTTAATTTTCTGTATCTTTGTAATTATTTTTCAAATACAATAAAAATTATTGAAAAAAAAAAAAAACCTACGAGCAGGAGGGCCCTTTAATGCAGAAGCGTCATGCAATGTCTTTTTCTGCAATAAAATATACCTACCTGCTCTCAGTCTTCTTTAGCATGTGCAGTTCAAATTATATCCCGACCCAGATCCCGTGTGCCGGGGGTAACCGAACTCCTGCACGTGCACAGGAGTGACGTCATATAGCACGGCCAATTAAGGTTGCCATCTCATCCCTTTAAAACCGAACATATATTAATTACACTATTATTAATAGTGCATTATTAATGCAGAAAAGGCACTAGGTGAATTTAATTACCACCTTAATCACCCACAGAACCTATGTAATTAATATATGTTCGGTTTTAAAGGGATGAAATGGCAAGCCTACGGCCAATGGAGACATCCGCATCCCAACACCCAGAAGAAGATGGATAGAAGGTGCTGGTAAAGGACCTCAGACCATTGATGGGAGATAAGTATAGCAGATTTTAGATTCGCTTTATTGGGGCTGGGTTCTGAGTATGGAGATGATTCCTTAGGAGTCTATGGAGCAGGCGCGGCCACGGCACTGAAGACTTGGACCACTGGATGTAGCCAAACCGCATCAGACTGAGGACAGTATTCACATGAGGAGGGGAAAATTATTCAGTATTCACATGAGGAGGGGAAAATTATTTTAAGGCTGAAGAAGGGGGTCAAATAAGTATAAATGCATTTTGTTTTAAAGTGCACTTGTCCATTAACCACTTCCCGTCCGGCCCATGTATATAAATGGCCGCACGGGAGCATTGCAGAAGCGGGTGGCCGCTTATAAACGTCCTCCCTGCCTGGGTGCGCTCCCTGGGAGCATGCAGCACCTTGATCCGGTGCCCGCTGTGTCCTCCAGACATAGCGGAACACCGATCGCTGTACGGGACCTCTGTGTGAGGTCCTGATCATGTGATCACTGACTGGCCAATCAGGGATCACATAAATAGTAGTAAGCAAGATGTCACTTCTGACATCATTGCTTACTACTAGTGAAATCTGTGAATGATCACAGAGATCACATGGTACAAGGCTATACACAACAGCCTTGTACCATGTGACAAGATGTGACTCACACAGTATTTCTCAATGGCTGCAAGAATGCAGCCAAAGAGAAAGAAATTATTGCTTTAACAGCCTTTATGGGTGTAAAACAAATCAATTTAAGAAAAAAAAAAAATCATCACCCCCCCAAGTAGTACAGTGTCACTATGGTGACACTGTACTGCTAGGGTGACAGTATGTAAAAAAAAAAAAGCAACAAATAGTATAAAAAAAATTAAATTGTCAAATTTTTTTGAAAAATTATAATTTTTGGTTATAAACTAATTTGGGTTATATATATTTTTTTTACTAAAAAGATAGATGAATACATTTTGGGCAAGATTTATAAAGAAAGATTATTTATTTGCTAAATTTTATAATAAAAACACTTTTTTTTTTCATAATGTTTGGACTTTTTCATTTATATAGCAAAAAAATAAAAATCTCACTGGTGAATAAATACCACCAAAATAAAGTTTTATCTGTCTCAAAAAAATGCTAAAAAAAATCATATGGGTAGTGTTGCATGACCGCGCAATTGTCATTCAAAGTGTGATAGCGCTGAAAGCTGAAAAATTGGCCTGGAAAGGCAGGGGGTGAAAGCGTCTGGACTTGAAGTGGTTAAGCAGACTTCAATCATATGTACAAGTTCCCCCAAACAAAAGAAAAAAAGGTTCCTTCTAAAATCTTTGCTACAGATCAACTAGCAATTTATCTTCCCTGGCCTTTTAAATTGCCAGTGTGCGTCGCTCAGCAGCAGGATCTGAAGGAGGAGCGGACTTTTCAGCACTAGATGAAACAGCTTGCCTTAAACTATATCCTTCGTGGTCCAGACTTATCTGTAGTCTAATAAGCAAAAACAAACGCCAACTTGTTTTTTTTTTATCCTGAGCTCTTTAAAGCACAGCGTGACTCCGACTGCAACTAATTTGCAATCTGATACGACCCAAATCCTCTTACATTTTGGCTGCTGCAAATTTTGGGATGGGAGGGGGGAACGTTGCAGAGCCAGAGTGAGTTCATCTGGTTCGCTTGTGAAACCCAAAGATCAAACCGACCATTGTGGCATACCTGGGAAATGTCCATGACGGAGTCGCAGCTCAGCGGTCTGGCCGAAGTCAGGTCATTGGAGCCGAGCAAAGTGGAGATGATGCCATTTTGGTCGATTCTGCGTATCATGGTGCCATCAACGAAGTAGATCAGGCCGAACTTGTCAACGGTGATGCCTGGGGAGGGAGGGATTGAGGTTAGATTGTGAGCTCTGCAGGCAACTTAACGTTTTGGCAAGTTTTAAAATGGGAAATACCTGTCAAAATATAAAATAAAAAAGTGTCACTTCAAGAAGTTATAATATGCATTTCCTAGGTGTACAATGTCAGCAGGGTTACAATGTTTTCCAAGCAGGCAGTCGTCTCTGTACAACCAGGGGCGGACTGACCATTTGGAAACTCGGGTACTGCCCGAGGGCCCAGGGTCAGTAGGGGGCCCCATGAGATGCCCCTGGTACCTTTTTCATAGGCTTTTTTGAGTTTGGGCAAGGACACAGGGGCCCCATGATCCCCTATTGCCCAGGGGCCCCATGAGTTGTCAGTCCGCCCCTGTGTACAACCATACGTATTTAAGGAGGGATGCCAAAAAAGGATGCTTACATAAACTTTACTGAACACGACACATTCTGTGCAGAATGCTCATTGGATGCATTTTCCCTGAAGAGCTTAAAGTGGTTGTAAACCCTTACATATACCCAGTGAAGTGACTGGCCTCAGGTGATGGACAGAGAAGAGGTTCTACCTGGTTATATGCAGCCTTCCCTCCTCTTCAGCCATTCAAAGTCCAGAAATTATACAGCTTGTCTGAGCTTTCAAAAAGCAGATAGTGGAGCGCTGAAGCCATCCTGCAGATATCAGTGCGAGAGAGCTGATTGGAAGGGACACATCCCCCTTCGCACACTAGACACATGCAGCTCGTTTCGTTCTGAATTGAAATTTGGTTGGAATTTTCATTATTCTAAGATTCAGATGTATCCAAAATGTCCAAACTGCAATAGTAATTTATTTAAACGAATCCGAAATAACGAAACAAAATTTCATCCAAAATTTGAAAACAAATTTATAATATAAACCTATTCCTGATTTCCTTCAAAGACTATGTATTATTGTTACAATATAGCGGTCTCCCGAAATTAGAATTTTTAAAACACAATAGGATAGAATATAAAAGAATGCAATATAAAAGAATAGAATAGAAAATAAAGGAATAGATTGGAAAAAAATGTAAACGAAATAAAAAAAATAAAATAAAAAAGAAACAATATATCTGTCTTCCAAAGTTCAAATTTTGAAAAGAATAGGATAAAGCAGAAGAGAATAGAATATAAAAGAATAGAATAAAATAGAAAAGAAAGGAACAGAATAGAAAAAGTAGAATATGAAAGAACAGAATAGAAAAGAAAGGAACAGAATAGTAAAAGTAGAATATGAAAGAATAGAACAGAAAAGAGAAGAAAGGAATAGAACAGAAAAAAGTAAAATATGAAAGAACAGAACAGAAAAGAAAGGAAAAGAACAGAAAAAAGTAGAACATGAAAGAATAGAATAGAAAAGAAAGGAACGGAATAGAAAAAAGTAGAATATGAAAGAATAGAAAAACTAGATTAGATTAGAATAGAATAAAAAATAGAATAAAATATAACATTTTTCCTGAAATTTGAATAGACTACAACACTCGCTATTCTTCGCAATGAATTCGGACTGATTAAATATTTTCGATTTGAATTCTGAATACAAATGAATTTTGTTACGAATGCAACTAAATTAAATTAGCAACTTAAACTGACCCAAAATTAAACAAATTTTTCCTTCTGCACATGTCTATCACACAGCACCCAGGAACAGGGCTGAGGCTGTCAATCACAATTTGTGTTCTGGAGCTCGCTTCTCTGTCAACTTTTTTCTCTTGGTGTCAGGAAACTTCAGTCAGAGGTGACTCATGCAAACAGCAGAGGAATGAGGAAGCGGACAGAAATGACACTTTGTGCCCTGGATTGAGACACGCAAACACTACAGAAGGATATACTTTGTTCATATTTCAAGGCAGAGGTTTACACCCACTTTAACAGCAGATCTGGAACTGGGAGCAGAGGAGCCGGATATCCAAGAGTCTCCAGCAGGGTCATTTTGCACACGGTCACTTCTCTATGCCTCATCTTAACAAGACTATCAGTGATTGGTTCTATGTAGTTTTTTAAATGATTCAACGCTCTCTCGAAGCATCCAATAAATGAAGAGGGAACAATAAGACCGTAACAGCAGCCGATTTCACTTATATCCGTGACCACGTTCGAATTAATGATAATTCTATATTTATTTCTCCGCTCCCCTCGATAATTACTTGTGTTACTCTTCCTAAATAAAGAATCTTATAAAAGACAGTTTAAATAGAAGTTGTTCTCTATCCCTTTGACATAAAGCAATGTCATTTAGTTGCTGTGTTGTGTTAATTGCCTTTGTGTGATTTCCAAAGTCAGTTTTTAGCACATAATGATTAGAATGTCTTAAGTGCAAATGGAGCCGACAACAAGAAACAAGTCCTTCCTGAGGTTGTGCTGATGATAATGCAGACACGTCGCCTGAACAGAGGATCTGGTCCAACATATAGGACTATGGACTGGTAAGTGCTGGTGATGGCCGCGGGTCCAAATAAATCTTAGGATGCAGCTATGCTGATGGCTGCAGGTCCAAATAAATCTTAGGATGCAGCACTGCTGATGGCTGCAGGTCCAAATAAATCTTAGGATGCAGCTCTGGTGATGGCTGCGGGTCCAAATAAATCTTAGGATGCAGCTATGCTGATGGCTGCAGGTCCAAATAAATCTTAGGATGCAGCACTGCTGATGGCTGCAGGTCCAAATAAATCTTAGGATGCAGCTCTGGTGATGGCTGCGGGTCCAAATAAATCTTAGGATGCAGCACTGGTGATGGCCGCGGGTCCAAATAAATCTTAGTATGCAGCACTGGTGATGGCCGCGGGTCCAAATAAATCTTAGTATGCAGCACTGGTGATGACCACGGTTCCAAATAAATCTTAGGATGCAGCACTGGTGATGGCTGCAGGTCCAAATAAATCTTAGGATGCAGCATTGGTGATGGTCACGGGTCCAAATAAATCTTAGGATGCAGCACTGCTGATGGCTGCGGGTCCAAATAAATCTTAGGATGCAGCACTGCTGATGGCTGCGAGTCCAAATAAATCTTAGGATGCAGCACTGCTGATGGCTGCAGGTCCAAATAAATATTAGTATGCAGCACTGGTGTTGGCTGCGGGTCCAAATAATTCTTAGGATGCAGCATTGGTGATGGCCACGGGTCCAAATAAATCTTAGGATGCAGCACTGCTGATGGCTGCGGGTCCAAATAAATCTTAGGATGCAGCAATGGTGATGGCTGCGGGTCCAAATAAATTTTAGGATGCAGCATTGGTGATGGCCGCGGGTCCAAATAAATCTTAGGATGCAGCAATGGTGATGGCTGCGGGTCCAAATAAATTTTAGGATGCAGCATTGGTGATGGCCGCGGGTCCAAATAAATCTTAGGATGCAGTTGGGAAGAGAGGGGAGACTCTAAGCCTCAAAGAAGCAGGAGGTCATGAGACTGTGTGTGTTTTTTTTTTCCCCCAGCGTTCCTAACATGATAAATAATTCCTTCACATCTAAGACATGCTAGAGGCTCAAAGATTAATGTAAGATCAACTCTCTGTTCATATAATTAATCTACTGGAAGACAAAAGAGGGAAGTGTCTACATAGGGATGAAATAAATTATCCATCGGGAAAAAAAAATAAAATAAATGGATCTCTAGCTTAGCCTTGTGTGTGTTGATCAGGCTACATGTGTTTAGCTGTTTTGTTGGAGTTCTCATTTAACTATGAATGTCAATGATGGGAACTCGAAAAGAGACCCTGCTGCCAGACTATTCATTTCAACAAAAATCTTCCTTGCTTACTTCCTCTTTGCACAGAGCAGGCCCAATCCTCCTCTTTTCAAATCCCCCACTGGCGCTCCTGCCCCCACCCTGCTAAGTTCCCCCAAAGCAACCTGCCTGCTTGGGGGCACTCGACTGGGCTCACTCCTGAACTGGCTCTGTGTCCACACAGAGCATGGCTCAGCTCCACCCCCCCTCCTTATTGGCTGTGATTGACACCAACGGGACACAATGGCTCCCACTGCTGTCTCTGAGCCATGAGGAGGGAGAAAGCAGAGAGCTGCTGCTCTCGTGCATAGCACTGGATTGAGATTGGGCTCTGGTAAGTATAAGGTGGGACTGGGGACTGCATGAAAGTAAAAAAATCTTCAGCTTTTGGAACAGCTTTAAGAAGACACTGTCATCAACCATCCATTTCAAACAAAGATCATCCCATAAGATTTGATGTACATTTAAGATATTTTATTCTTATTTACCTGTAAAATCCTCGCTTGTGTACACATCCAAAAGCTCTGAGACAGCTTCTGGGTGCCACCATCTTGGATGTGAAGTCAGCAGCCCCAGGAGAGTCAGAACTGTCACTTAAGTGACACTCTACAGCAGCCTTTCAACCAGGGTTCTATAGAAGCCCAGGGTTCCTCCTAGGAGATGATTAACCTACCATTTGATGGTGCATGCCTAATTCCCAGGCCAACGCCACTTGACAAAGCCAGCAGCATGAAACAAATTATCTTTTTAGTTGTCTTTAAGGGTGGCATTCTGTTCACCACTTTAAGAGGGGCATTCTTCCCACTGGCCACCAATGTAAGGGCAATTCTTCCTACTGGCCACCAATGTAAGGGCAATTCTTCCTACTGGCCACCAATGTAAGGGCAATTCTTCCTACTGGCCACCAATGTAAGGGCAATTCTTCCTACTGGCCACCAATGTAAAGGGCAATTCTTCCTACTGGCCACCAATGTAAAGGGCAATTCTTCCTACTGGCCACCAATGTAAAGGGCAATTCTTCCTACTGGCCACCAATGTAAATGGCAATTCTTCCTACTGGCCACCAATGTAAAGAGGCATTCTTCCTACTGGACACCAATGTAAGGGGAATTCTTCCTACTGGCCACCAATGTAAAGGGCACTCTTTCTTCTGGCCACCAATGTAAGGGGAATTCTTCCTACTGGCTACCATTGTAAGCTGCATTCTTCCTACTGGCCACCAATGTAAGGGGCATTCTTCCTACTGGCCACCAATGTAAAGGGGCATTCTTCCTACTGGCCACAAATGTAAGGCCATTCTTCCTACTGGCCACCAATGTAAAGGGGATTCTTCCTACTGGCCACCAATGTAAAGGGGATTCTTCCTACTGGCCACCAATGTAAAGGGGATTCTTCCTACTGGCCACCAATGTAAAGGGGATTCTTCCTACTGGCCACCAATGTAAAGGGGCATTCTTCCTACTGACCACCAATGTAAGGCCATTCCTCCTACTGGCCACCAATGTAAAGGGCATTCTTCCTACTGGCCACCAATGTAAAGGGGATTCTTCCTACTGGCCACCAACGTAAGGGGCATTTTCCCCACTGACTACCAATGAATTGGTTTTAGTAGGGGTCTAGGAGACTGGAAGATTATTTTGGGGGTTCCTGTGGGGTAAAAGGGTTGAGAAAGGCTGCTCTATAGTATTCCCCTTCTCTCCTTCCTCAGCAATTACAAAAAAAAGTATGTAGAGAGGTAAGGGGAGGAGCAGAGGATCTGGGCCAACACAGGCAGTAACACCCAGAAGAATAAAAGGCTATGACAAGCAAGGAAGGAGGGGGCTGTACTAAGTATTTGACTCTCTTTTGGAATAGTTACATTTTCTAGGAAAGTGAATAAAAATTATTTATGGAAGGGAAAAAGCTGCAAGTAAGCATTTAAAATACTTGGTTTTCAGTGCTTTTACTTGCAATTTTTGTACGCTGTTGTCACGTTCTCTTTCAAGTGGTCGGAATGCTGATTAATTCAAAGTACGCATAAGAAGACAATGAAAAAAATAAGAAGGTTGCATGTACTGTATGTGGAATCGGACACAAAATAAACCCCCAAATTGCTAGCAGGAAGGCCGTGTATCATAGAAGAGATACAATACATCTCTTTTGCATTAAATGCTTCTTACCTGGCAACGAGCGAACCTCTCTGAGCTGCCCATGCATAAATCATGCGATTATCTGTACATAGAACCTTTAATATGATCCTTATAAAACACAATAACTGTATCTATAAAAGGAAAAAAAAAAAAAAAAAAAGGTCTGCAATCTATTAATCTAAAAATGTGGATAAAGAATGACACGGGACAGGGCGCTGTAATATCGAGTTCCTTAATCCTGAGACTTTCTGCTCTGGACCCGAGTCACGGTTCGCTGCCATGACAAAGTCTTGCGGAGAACTTCTTTCCTGAAAACGATCCCTTTGGAAATAGAAATTCAGAACGTGCAATTTTGCATATGGAGGAGACATTAGCTGTGGACAAGGAGTACAATTAAATTATGAAAATGTAGTCGAGGCTTCATATGGCTTGATTTAAAAGGCACTTGTGGTTTGGGAATGATTGAAGACAGCTACATCGAGAGATTTTCTTTTTTTTTTGGCGGGGAAGGAGCAGTTTATGGTGCATTAAGTACATCTTTTTTGTATGTGAATGTGAGCCCTCCTGGCACTTTGTGAAGAGACTGAATGGAAACCTGAGAAATAAACCTTACTGGATCTACACCTTATGACCCATAAAAAGGTAAACAGGCACAAAATAGGATTTTTGTACTCACCGTAAAATCCTTTTCTTGGGAGTCCATTGAGGGACAAAGGAAATCATTAACTGTTGGGTTATACTGCCAACAACAGGATGATTAGACACTGGTAAATGAAAAATCTTTAGGATGGCCCAGGATAACCCATTCTTCAACCAGCATGACCTGTGTTCCTCAATGCCCCTTTGCATTCAAGAGTAGCACTGATTGAACACCTGCTTTCAAGGCAGCACAAGGCTGAATTTTATCTACTAAGTCTGCAATGAAAATGCATCTCAATAGGACCTGCTGTAGCCAAAGAAACACAAAAGCATGCTAAACGCAATTTCAAAGTGGTCTTCCATACTACCCATAAAAGCCTATATTTTGTTATTTGTGTATTTATAAATCAGCACAGGGGATAGTACTTACTGTGAATGAGAAGTGTCCCTTGTGCTGGTGGCTGTTGTCTTAATTGAAATCTTCCACCCTTTGCTCCACCCCCCCATGCCATAATCTTCTGCTGCTGCAGGGATTAATATGTGCCAATGGACCAGTTAGGCCTTCTCAGGAGTGTCAACTTTGCCTGTCCTTTCGACTCCCCTCTTCCCTTCATAGAAGCTGTACTATAACTTCCAGCAATGAAAAGCTTTCTAGTAATGGAAGAGGTGGACCTTTCGTTCATCCTCCCACCTCCTTTAATAGAGCACTTTTTATTGTTGGAAGCTATAATACAGTTTCTATGAATGGAGGAATGGAGCAGAAAGGGTGGGCATAGTTGACAAGTGCCGATGACAGGTTCAGTGGCTGCATAAACCCAATAAAACTGAAATATTTTTGCATTGGGGGTTGGAAGGAAGAGGATGGACTATTTCAGCTAAGACAGCAGGCACCAACACAAGGAACACCTCTCATTCAAGGTAAATACTGTCCCTTGTGCCGATTAAAAACAAAACAACTACATTTAGGCTTTAAATGTGAATACCCTAAGGTAGGATTGATGGGAGCTTTAAATGCAAGAAGAAAATACCCATCTACCCAAGCCCATGAGAAGCCACCAGGTACCCACATTAGAAATGTAAGTCTTGGCTGGAGATACTAGGCTTTCCAGAATCAGGTATAATGAGCAGTTATATTTCTGGAACTTTGTGAACACATTACCTCTAGGATTGTTGAGCGAAGCTTCCGTGGCTTTCCCGCCATCACCGCAACGCGTGTCATCAAACGGAAGGCACTGATCTCCTGTGCCAGCCACCACTTCCGAATTCTTCACAACATCCTTCACCACAGTGGTAGACTTGACTCTGTAGACCCGGCGACTGTTGGTGTCAGAGAGAAGGATGGCGCCCGTGACTGGGTCTGTGGCCAGGTAATATTTATGTGCCGGGCTGTGGCTGCAATAAGTGGAAGGCATATGTCAAGGTGGAAATCTGGAGACACAACGATATTACTAAACTTTGACCTCATTATTTTCTCTCTGCCTTCATAGAGAAGGACTCCAAGCAAATATAGAAAACTTGTTTTTGTTTTTATAAACCATAAAATTTTTATTCAAAGCTAGACTGTAACAATGTCTTCATACTGGATTAAAACATGCATGCTGAAAGGCGAGGTGGAACCTTCAGCTAACAAAGAGGGAATCCAAACTGGTGGGAAAAGGAGGCAAGGGGAATTGCATTTCGGACACCTCTTCCAGTGACAACGGTCAAAGGTGGGTTTTTACCTTCGTTTGTGGAGAGATTTCCACCAATTTCCTATTGTGTATCTGTGGACAGAAAATGTAAAAAAAATCTCCTTGGTACTCTATCCAAAACTAAAACCAAAAATATTGGCTGGATTTTTAATTCAATGGCAACTCAAAAGTAAAAACTATTGCAACCATTTCATTGGAAGAAGCTCAATGGCCTCCTAACAACTAGCATATAATGAAAGAACAGTGTTACGTCTGAACGCAAATAATTTTAAGGATAAACAAGCCGTTACAACATGAAATAACAAGACAGCTGGAATGGAGTAATTAAACTGATATACAAGACCACAACAGAACCTCCCTGTGACTAAACAGGATCACGCAGAGTTTTATTGTACATGAACTAGACTTTCGGAGTGTACAAGAGATTTGACTTCTGAAACTAGGTGAACTTGATAAATCCCACAACAGTATTTAAACCACTTCCTGAGCACACCAACACAAATGGAGTTCAGCGAGGGTTGAAACCACACAGGCTGCGTGCTGGGGACACTTAAATACTCTTGTTCCAAAGCAAGGCTTTTCATACCGCTGGGTCCTAACCTTCTAAAGACCTCCGGATGGGTAATGGGAAATTATTAGGCAAAGGCAATGGCAATGTTATTTGCTCTGTACTACGGCCGATTTTAGTGTGACGGTGAGGCTTTTAGGCTCAGCAATTATCTATCCTTGGTATGTTATTCATCTAATGCAAGTTATGAATGTTCTAATACCTTTTATTAACGTAACGCTCAACTCCAGGATAAGTATTGTCAACAAGCGGTATGTGTATTCTTATGTGAAGACTTTATTTTCAGCAGGATTGTGGGGGAAAGCAGAACCAGCAACTCCAGCACTGAATTTATGTAATGGAAAGGGTGGCAGGGGTGTACTGGAGGGTCTATTTTTGATAGCTCTATTGTCACTGGGGGATCTATTGTTGTGGGGGGTCTATTGTAGCTGGTGGGGGACGTATTGGCACTGGAGGTCTTATGTTGCTGGAAGGGTTCTGCTGTTAAGCAAAGGGTCCATTGTTGCTGGCTGCTGAAGGGTCTACTGATGCTGGCCGCTGGAGGGTCTACGGATGCTGGCCGCTGGAGGGTCTACGGATGCTGGCCGCTGGAGGGTCTACTGATGCTGGCCGCCGGAGGGTCTACGGATGCTGGCCGCCGCAGGGTCTACGGATGCTGGCCGCCGGAGGGTCTACGGATGCTGGCCGCCGGAGGGTCTACGGATGCTGGCCGCTGCAGGGTCTACGGATGCTGGCCGCTGCAGGGTCTACTGATGCTGGCCGCTGCAGGGTCTACTGATGCTGGCCGCTGCAGGGTCTACTGATGCTGGCCGCTGCAGGGTCTACTGATGCTGGCCGCTGCAGGGTCTACTGATGCTGGCCGCTGCAGGGTCTACTGATGCTGGCCGCTGCAGGGTCTACTGATGCTGGCCGCTGCAGGGTCTACTGATGCTGGCCGCTGCAGGGTCTACTGATGCTGGCCGCTGGAGGGTCTACTGATGCTGGCCGCTGGAGGGTCTACTGATGCTGGCCGCTGGAGGGTCTACTGATGCTGGCCGCTGGAGGGTCTACTGATGCTGGCTGCTGGGAGATATATTGTGGCTGTCAGGGGTCTATTATTACTGGTGTGGACCTTTTATTGCTGGGGTAGATCTATTGTTGCTGGGGATCTATTGTTGTGGGGGTAAATTGTTACTGGGACGGTCTATTGTTGCTGGCTGCAAGGGATCTCTTTTATTGCTTTTCTTGTTATTATCAGCAGATTCCATACAAATTACAAAATGATACTTGGTTCTGTATTCTGTAAAAAGGGGCAGTACTAGGAGGTATGTAGGGGGTGGAACCAAGAAACTGTGCTCGGAGGTGAGTAGGGCGTGGAGTTGAGGGGTGGCTTGGAGGGGAGGAGTACCTGCACCTATTCTATAAGAAAAAAAGCCCAATGTATGAATATTGGTGTACACGTCTTACAGATCTATGCAGCAACATAGCATGTTACTCTATGTAGGAGCTTCCTGTAATAAAGACTTGTCACTGCTGCTCTATTTTTTGTGTGGGATGTCTGGTCTTGTACTCGCCCACTCCTGTAGCTGCTGGGTTCCACCTAAAGCTCTGCTCTCTGCCCAGGCTGTTTACAGCACAGTGATGATGCTCCTTTGATACTACAGTCGCTGCTACTTTTATATGGTAATATCTAGGTTTAAAAAGTCATTTTGGGCCCACAAAGTGAATTGAATATACTTTAATTTTTTTTTTCCTTAAAGCAACACAATTCCAAAGAAACATTTTAGAGTCTTCCCCTTGAGGTTTGCCTTAATGCACCCTACCTTTATACCCTGGGACTTCCTCCTAATTGCCCTCATTCCCCCGAGCAAAGTCATCTCCATCATCCTAGAAATGATGGTCTCAGACTTCCCTGTATGTCATCATTTAAAAGGAACACACGGGTGTGGGCATTCAGAGCAAAGTGACAGGCTCTCTTGATTGGCCACCCCACCACCACCTACTAATACTTACCTTTCCAGTACTCCCCTGGTGCCCTGATCTCCTACTGAAGTGCTGAATCTAATACCTATCATTTATTTCACCAAAGCTCACCCAAAAATAAATTAATAGTTTTGGATAAAAATAAGCTTCTTATTAGAGGATGATGTCTTGAGATCTTTAGCCTCTAATCTTTCTAGGGAATCTGGCACTAAACATGATTTTATAAAACGTAGCTACAGCCAAAACTTTATTATTTGGCTTGAGGCCCTTAACCCCTTTCCCACTCACCACTGTCTCATCTGACCCACCACTTATGAAACAGATGGGCTTCCAGATATTATGGGGAGAGTGGACAATCCCATCCACTACTCCCTTCGGACTCAAGAAGCGGTAATCAGAACTTTGGGACTACAATTTGCAAGAATTAGAGAGGTATCCAAGATTTGGGGCATGATATTACCTTCTGATGGCCACTGTTGAGAAGTTGCACACTTCAGATAACATAGAGACATTGAGCCTTTAGTTGTACTTTCAAGTCTTATGTTGGAGGTTTTTTTTTTTTTCTTTAAATTATGTTACACTGAAGATTAGGATTCCACACAAAAAGTTAGAAAATTATGGAAATTGTTGTGGGAGATCTAGCAGCTAGAGACACTGAAAAAGAAGTCAGGCTAAAGCTGCCCGTACACTATATAAATTTCTTTGGTTTCTGAGGAATCGGCCTAAGGTTGCTCAGTGGGTGGCCCAAATGGCTTCCTCCCATCCAACATCCCTTCACTGAAAAATCATTGGAGCCAAGTGGAAAATAAGATGTAGGTACTATTTGAGTATGAATAGGCAAAGAGAGAGATTGGCCCATTTATATTTGTACATATAGCAAGTATGGATGAATCTGTTAGGTATCTTTGTTCAACCCACAGACTGGATGACAATCTAAATGTGTATGGACAGTTTAAACCTTTAAATTGGCTTCAAGTAATATGAGATTCTCCAACTTTTGACTAAAAACTAATCTGTTCTAGTCCTTGCCTTTGGATTTGTTTTTGTACCATAAGAATTTAGCTGCCTTGACACCTCCTCTCTCAAGGGTCAAAACAAGGGTCAGAATCGTGAGGGACCCATGAAATGTTAAACTCATCCTTGGCAATGAGTAGAATTTCCAAAACACTGTGTGACCAATGCTGAATAGGAGCATCCATCGGTATACTTGCCTAATACACTGCTAGTCAAGACTGGTGGATTTCATAGTAGTGACTTTCTAATGACAAGGAAATATTACACCCATCCATCAATATTTCTTAAATAAAATGGCGAAGGAGCTAAGTACCCATGAAAGACACATTGTAATCGAGGGTTTAATATTTCAGCTCATTGCCATTTCACAGAGGTAGGAGAAATGAGAAGCAGCACCCTCATCAATCATGTCCTACAGAAGATATCGCAGTGAGCTGGGCAATTAAGCAGCCATCCTCCATCTTAAATGAGGGGATTCCAACTATAAGGGGTCTGGGTGACGTAACCATCCCATCCTTCCTTCTATCCACAACGACATGCAGGATGCTAATCTGGTGACAAAGTGGGTTACGCCAAGACCTATACAGGGGTATCACAATCTCTACTGATGATTAATTACAATAGGGCACATCTCACCAGTTCAGCCAGCATAATCCCCTATCTACAATTAAAGGAACATATTTTTAGTGAGCACACGCTTTGAATTATTACACACGTAAAAGAAAAAAAATTGCATAATTCATAGAAGTTCACATTCCCCTGGTACATCACTGGACTTCAAGTAGTTGTACTGGAATGATGCTAGCAGCATCATCCTGGTACCATTTTTTTTTTTTTTTTTTAGAGCTGGTGGTCCTCTCTTGTAAAAGCAAGTGCAGCAGCTAACTAGCTGCTTGATTGCTATTACAAGCAGTGGGAGGGAACGTCCCGCACACCACCTTTACCGGGATCTCCAGTCCCACCAGGAGTTCCGATGGACCTTCCGCCGGCTGATCACAGAACCGAACAAAGAACAGATCAGCTTTGTTTGGCTCTATGATATATTAACCTGGGAGCGATGACCTGACATCACTTCCAGTTTACACGGAAATAAACACGGCCATTTTTAAAAAGCGAAAATCATTTAATCACACCAATCTTAAATGCTTTTAAGGGCAGAGGAAGGATTTGGGGTTTTATTGACCTAAGAACTCTAACAAAGAGTACCTGTCACATGCCTATTGCTGTCACAAGGGATGTTTGCATTCTTTCTGGCAGCAATAAAAGTGATCAAGGTTTTTTTTAAAGAGACAGTGTAAAAATAAAAAAAATTAAAAAATAGAAATATTAACCCCTTCATGCCTAAGGGTAAAACAAATCTAAATACCTAGGCAGAATTTTGCAACTGTGACATGTGTTAGTAAAACCGTACATATCACAACTACTTTGTACATCCAGGTTAATTATACTGTGTTTTTTTCAGGACAAATTGGGCTTTCATTTGGTGGTAAATGGTAACGGATATCTCCTGATTTTTTTTTATCATCAAAAGAAAACTGGCCCAAAATAGTAAAAAAAAAAAAAATTTTTTTTATTTAGCTGTGTGTTTGTTGTTACTACTATAACCTACCACCAAAGAACAATCCAAAATAAATTCTCCAGCTCTTGACGATTGCAGTGATACCATACATGTGTGTGTTATTTGTTGTTTGTACCCGTAGTACAGCCCAGAAAAAATAGTGCACATTTTGTTTTTATTTTTTTATTTGACCTAAAACACACTGACACTAACTAACACCAATTTTATTTAAATCCTGACCTTTGACCCTGACCTTGACCCAAACAATAACCCTGGCACTGAACTAGATCAAACCTTGATCTAGGTATTTTTTCTTTATTTGTTTTTTAAATAATTATTTAAATAATAATTTTTTTTTTTTTTACAAACGTTTTTTTTCTCTCTATGCCAGGAGTTCTAGAGATACAATGTATCTCTCTTCTCCATTCATAGAGAGAAAAAAACAAGAGTGCTGGGCTGCAATGACATATCACTGACAGCCAATCAGAGGCTATCACAGCGATCATGTGACCCGGAATCAGGAGTCCCGGGTCCCGATCGTTAGAAAGGGACCCGGGGCTCTCAGTGACACCGCAGTCTTTGTGCTGGGAGCACAAAGACAGGTACGCAAATATGCGGCCCCACGGAAAAAAGCCCAGTTCCGTGAGGCCGCATATTTGTGTGATGGCGTCAAGGGGTTAAAGTGCCCCCGTGCTTGCACGCAAAGGCGAATCCATGCGTTGGTCCCACATGCACACAAACAGCAATTGTCCCACACATGTGAGGTATTACCATCACATGTCAGATCATGGCCAGTAATTCTAGCACCAGACGACCTCTCTAAATCTAAAGTGGTAACCTATAAAGGCTTTTAAAATGTCGCCTATGGATAGTAAAATGTATGTGGCTTGTCACTGTTGCACACCCATTTTAAAGTGTGACATGTTTGGTATCTATTTACTCAGCATAAAATCATCTTTTTATACTTGACCAAAAATTGGGTTATATATTGTGTTGTGTTTTTTGGCATTAAAACTCAAAGTGTATTTTTTCCCAAAAAACTGAGTTTTTACACTACATAGACAGTAATATATCGAAACGTGCGGATTGTTCCCCATTGGTGTGCTATTACTTTGTGGAACGTTTCGCCGAATGGTTTACGAAATATCGCCGTTTTTGTGGTGAAATTGGTTCCATAGGAATGAATGGCGGAATGTTCAAAACTAGAGTGTGAGCTGACAAAAGCTAGAGTGTGAGCAGAAAAATCAGGACATGATTTGTAAACTGCCATCACTCCCTCATTTTCAAGCCCACCTACACAAATCTGATATCAAAATGTTCAGCTATCCCTGCTGCCACTAACAATGTCCATGGCTAAGCCATAGACCTGATAGTTTGCACAATATGACCATTTGTTTGCAACTCACCCCGCCCATTGACATTCATTGAAACTCCACTCTAGCCACCTCAAATTTGAAGGGAAATTTCTAAACTGCGACTGTGCCTTCATTTTTAATATTTCAGAGACATACTATGCATCTACATGTAGGTCTGGGTCTTGTGATTCTCACAATATAAAGCTCTTCGGTGTAGGCTTTATCATTTTTAAACTACAACCGTTTGAAGATGGCAACCGCCAGTGAAATGAGCAAGTTGGAGCAGTTTGTTTTTAACCGCTCTTCTCTGCCCTTGCTGTAGAGTGAGTTGCCATAGGAACCCAGGTGTGTGAGCAGGCAGCAGAGTGACAAAAGCTAAAGTGTGAGTTGTAGACTACTGGTGGAGGAAAGACCACTTCAGACAATTTCCCCAGAAATTGTAGCTTTTCTAGTTATTTTTGTTATTCTATTAAAAGATAGAGATTTGCAAAGTGACCACTAGAGGGTGCTCAGTAATTGACTCATTCAACTTCATTGCTTCACAGCAGCTGAGATACCAACCGCACAGGGAGTGTGTTGTTTTCAATAAGCCAGCTGACTCAATGGGGTTGAATTGCTACAGTATTAAAGAAGCTGCAAACTTTCAAAAGTGTTCGTTCACCTTGCAAAGCATCGGCCAATGGGATGAAGATGTGCTCTCTTTTAATATTTAGGGGTGTATTTTAAAAAGATTCCACCACCACTAATCTAAAAATTGGTAAGCTGCAACATAATAACTGTTTGCTTTTGGGTTTAGCACCACTTTAATCATGTACTAGCATATTTTTTGTTTCCCTTGAACATTATTGGGTGTTCAAATCCACAGCCTATTCAAAACGTGTGTTCTAAAAAGGAGCAGCAAAGCACTACCACTGTGGACGACTACAAAGCAAAAATCAGCATCTGAGCACATATGTCTGCTTCCATGCACATATATTACAATCATCAAAACAAAGCTTTATTTAAACATTAAAATTCACCTTGTCACAAATATAAAATTGCAAATTAAAGCCCAGGAAAAAAAAAAAAATACCCCATGCAGTGGTGTCCTCCCACACTTCAAGGGTTAAAGGTTTGGAGGCCCCACTGCAAGGAACATTTTCTATGCTGCCCGCACCATAACATTGATAAAGAAATATTTCAGGGAACTGACACTTGCGGAAGTGTCGATTTCAGGTGTCACTGCCCCAACACTACAGGACACAGGAGAGATGAAAGAGTTGGTGAGAGGAACCAGTGAGTGCTTTGGGGGACATGGGAGATCAACACAGCCAGAAGTGTGTTTTCCAGCAGATTTCGGGGATGAATGTTCATCGCAAAGAGGTGTTTGCCAGCTTGGGCATTAGGAGAGGTACTTTTTTCCATTCTTTTTCGAAGGCCAAGCATTAATCTGGTATTTTAAATTTAGACATAATGAGCCATGACAGCGCTGCAAATACAGGATGAAGCAGTAGAGCAACCCTGCCAGTCTGCCACAAACAGCATTGCATTGCCAACATAAAAACAGCACATGAAATGCAAGAAAAGGCCAACATAAAAGCATTACTTCAGTATAAAAACATCCAAAACAAAGGGAAAGATTTGAAATGGATTTCTCATTTACCATTATCTATAGAGGAATTATGGCCTTTTTTTAAAATATAAGAACAAGAGCAACTAAATACAAATAATCTTATAAAAGCATATTAGCCTAATAATTACATAAGCAGGCCCTGCTTCCTACTGCTCGTCTTGCTGACGAGGCCTCTATCTGATTAATAAGAAACACACTCTGCATTCTCCAACGCAGGCAAACCCCCACAATTACAGTGATAGTAGGAGACCATGTCATGTTTGCCTAGGCTGTGAGTAAGGTGATGGAGCTCAGATTAAGAGGTTTTTCTTGGTCAAAATACAATTACAATATATACAATATATTTGGTAATGTTGCTAAGTACCACACTGATCCACGTGAAGTGAGATTTTTGCAATTACAGGTCCACTTTAATGTTGACCATCAGTTGAAAATTGTTTCAGCTTGCTTAATTTCCTTTTAGCACAAACTTTTTCTTTGAAGTTGAACTATGGGATTAAAAGTATAAATAAATAAAATACTTTCCTTATCCCCCCCACTCTTGCAAGCTTCCACCATGCTAAGCAACCAGTCTCCCAAAGCCTCTTCTCTAAGGCAATCCAGCTGGTGGTCACACTGAAGTCATCACATACAATGCAGGACCAATAGCCCTGCACTGTATATGAGGATGGTGAAGGCCCATCCCCTACCCAAAGCGTCGGAGAGAAGAGGAGAGCACCAGAACAAGGAATAAAGTAAGTATTACAATAATTCCTCTACTTCAGTGGTCCCAAAATGTGGCCTGAGGGCAAGATGCAGCCCGTTGTTTGCCTTTATCTGGCCCCTGAGAAACAGTGACACCAACAATGGGGCACTATTCCTCCCACAGACACCAACAATGGGAGACTATTCCTCCTACTGACACCAGCGATGGAGCACTATTCCTCCCACTGATACCAATGATGGGGCACTATTCCTCCCACACACACACCAATGATGGGGCACTATTCCTCCCACACACACACCAATGATGGGGCACTATTCCTCCCACACACACCAATGATGGTGCACTATTCCTTCCACAGACACCAATGATGGGTCACTATTCCTCCCACTGACACCAATGATGGGGCACTAATCCTTCTACTGACCCCAATGAGGGGGCACCATTTCTCCCACTGACCCCAATGAGTGGGCACCATTTCTCCCACTGACCCCAATGAGGGGGCACTATTCCTCCCACACACACCAATGATGGTGCACTATTCCTCCTACACACACCAATGATGGTGCACTATTCCTCCCACACACACCAATGATGGTGCACTATTCCTCCCACACACACCAATGATGGGGCACTATTCCTCCCACTGATACCAATGACGGGGTACTATTCCTTCCACAGACACCAATGATGGGGCACTATTCCTCCCACTGATACCAATGATGGAGCACTATTCCTCCCACACACACCAATGATGGGGCACTATTCCTTCCACAGACACCAATGATGGGTCACTATTCCTCCCACTGACACCAATGATGGGGCACTATCCCTTCTACTGACCCCAATGAGGGGGCACCATTTCTCCCACTGACCCCAATAAGGGGGCACTATTCCTCCCCGATACAAATAATGGAGCACTGTTCCTCCCACTGACCCCAATGAAGAGGCACTATTCCTCCCAATGATCGAGCACTATTCCTCCCACTGATACCAATGATGGGACATTGTTTACTCCCAATGACGCCAGGGCATTTTCTACTCACACTGGCCACAGTCTGGTCTCCTTACAGTCTGAAAGACAGTAAACTGGCTCTTTGCTTGGAAACCCCTGCTCTGCTTTTATACTTAGCAAGCATGTAACCCTTGCAGTTCGGTGGGGGCCCTGCTGCAAGGGTACTATTTAAAAAAAAAATCCCAGAGTTCAGCTTTAAAGAACACTCCAGGAAAACAATGCATCCTTTAATTTATGTATGTATTCCTTCAGATTTATGAAATTGTTCACAATTTTAAAGAATGCTATTACTTGAAGTTTAGATACTATGCTGCCACACACCAGCTGATAGCTCAGCTCATGCTTGCAATTGAGTTCAATACGTTCAAGAAGAAGGAAGTACTGAAGTAGGTTAGCTTTCGGAATATAAAATATGTCCTCCAGCGAAGTACTTGGAGTTAGAGCCTTTTTGTTGGTGAGCTTTTGTTTGCGACAAACAGATTTTGTATAAACATGCAAGTTTATTGGAATACAAAAGCTGTTTGAAGCAGGAAAAATACAGGTTAGAAAGAGGTCAGATGCACCTTTCAATGAATTCTGAAGGATCTCAGAAGCTTCTCCAACCGATGTCATTGACACAAGCCCACAGTCTATTGACATAGGCTCTTACTCTTTAAAAGCTTACATACATTACATAACGATTAGACAGTATAAGCGTTACTTAGCGCCACAAACACAGGAAGCTGCAGGACAATACAGAGAGGACAGGTTCTCTTACCTATGTCTGAAATCTTTATTTCTGAGAGGTAGCAAGAGAAATAAGGAAAAACAATGTTACTAACAGACAGGAGGAAGAGACAAAAGTTATTGACCTAAAGAAGACAGAAAGAAAATCCTAGAGAATCAACCTTATGTCCGCTCATAGCAACAAACCAGCTTCTTTGTTTTCTTATGTTGCCAAAGCCAGTTAGAGAACTACATGCAGAATTTGCTATAGGCAATCTAAACCATTCATGGGCTCCATTGTACTAAACTCTAAGATGGAATATAATTATGAGGTAGAAGTCCTGGGATGTCATAAAAAATTCTGAAACCATGGAGTTGCCAGTGTGTGAGGTTGAAGGAAAGCTTTGATAATATGAAGAACACACGCAATGGTGAATGCCAAGACAAAATAACTCCATTGCATATGTAAAAAAGCCATGATGGAGCTTCAAATACTCAGACAACACAAAAAACCCCCTGAAAATGTGATAATAATAGGGTAGTGCCAAAGTGGAGTGCAATGGCGGTATCACAAATGTAGAGGTCCCATGACAGTGCCATTACAGTACAGCCAATGGAGGGGCACCACTTCTAGGAAGACTAACAACCAGAGGATACCATGCGGGTACTGCTACAATTGGGTGCCATTAATGACCTTCCAAAAAGGAGCATGCATTCTGGCATTAAAGTGTTACTAAACCCAGGACCCTGCATTCACTATATCTGGTCTCCCACAGTACACAGAGCATGGAAATGCAATTATTTTAGAAAATATAAACTGCTAAATACCTTTTCTCATCAGCAGTTAGAGCAGTCTTGTGACTTCTATCAGTGTCCAGCTGAGAACTGGGTAAAGCTTGTAGGAGGAGTTTTAATTCTCCCCTTATTTTTCTATAAGGCTGCAGGACCTCTGACCTCTGTGTGGACAGTGCTGACTGGCCCTGTGCTGATCACATGCACCCTCCCAAGAAAAAAAAACAACTCTCTAGCGATACACACCAAACTGAGCATGTGCAGCTTGCCCCCAGGGCACTGTTCTATCAGCAGATGGACAAGTATGCTTCATTGCATATACAGACTGATTTTACTGTTGTGGGTTTAGTAACACTTTAAGGATAACAAGAGGGCTCCATTACAGTATTTCTAATGTAGGGAGCCATGATAGTACTGGCAATATGGAGGAGCCATGACAGTACAGACAAGGTGAAAGTACCATGACAGTGTTGCAAATGAGAAGAAGCCATAATGGTGATGACAAGTTGACTGTACCACAGCAGTACTGTCAGTGTGGATGCTTTATGATAGCACGGGCAAGGCCAGAGTCCTATGACAGTGCTTGCAAAGGCGGAGGGACTCATGCCAATGTGCCATAACCGTACAGACATTGTGGAGGCCTCATGACAGTACAGCCAAGGTCAGAGGTCTATGACAGTGCTTGCAATGGTGAAGGGTACTAATGCAAATGTGCCATAACAGTACTGAGATTGTGGAGGCCTCATGACAGTACGCCCAAGGTCAGAGGTCTATGATAGTGCTTGCAATGGTAAAGGGGACTAATGCCAATGTGCCATAACATTACTGACATTGTGGAGGCCTCATGACAGTATACAGCCAAGGTCAGAGGTCTATGACAGTGCTTGCAATGGCAGAGGGACTAACGCCAATGTGCCATAACAGTACTAAGATTGTCGAGGCCTCATGACAGTTCAGCCCAGGTCAGAGGTCTACAACAGTGCTTGCAATGGTGAAGGGTAGTAATGCAAATGTGCCATGACAGTGCTGACATTGTGGAGGCCTCATGACAGTACGATCAAGGTCAATGGTCTATGATAGTGCTTCCAATGGTGAAGGGTACTAATGCTAATGTGCCATGACAGTACTGACATTGTGGAGGCCTCATGACAGTATACAACCAAGGTCAGAGGTGTATGATAGTGCTTGCAATGGTGAAGGGGACTAATGCAAATGTGCCATAACAGTACTGACATTGTGGAGGCCTCATGACAGTACGGCTAAGGTCAGAGGTCTATGACAGTGCTTGCAATAGCATAGGGACTAATGCCAATGTGCCATAACAGTATTGTTAAGATGATTGTTTCATGACCGTACTGTCAATGTGGAGGCACCATGGAAATTTGGCCAAGAGAAAGGTCCCATGACAGTTGGCAGCTAAGCAAGTATGGGCTTTCCATAAAAGTTCCAAGAATGCAGCATTTCCAAGAAAGTCGTACAAATTGCAGATACCACGCAATTGCAAGTGTAAGATAACAGATCAGGAAATGTAGTAACATCAAAAATAAGCAAGCAATGTAAGGGTAATGGGAGCTTTAAAATTTATGCGACAGAAAGGTTGTCTTTGGCAGCCATAAAAGCCAATAACTGCTCATATTTCTTCCACATGGAATCATGAATCTGATTTTCTTACATAGTTTCTCTGTAAACTTTTTTTTTACTCCCTAAAAAGATGGCTGATTTTGGAGAGCTCTTCCTATAGAAACACTTGTTCCATCTCTCTACCAAGGGCTGGAGATACAGTGTCCATCTTTGGACATCTGCCTTCCATACCTAAATTAGATTTCCATTAATTAAGGGCCCATTCACTCGACTGCATTGCAGTAACACATGGATAAGCGTGTTACCACAATGTACAGCAACATATATTATATGTGCTGGTGTGATGTGGTGCAAATGATTCGGAAGGCCTGCCCAACACGGCTTGCTGATGGATGTGCGTACCAAAGCACAGCCAGAAACAGAACACGTACATTTTTCAGTGCATTAGGAACCTAAATTGAATGAATGGGCTGCTCTAACCCAATGCACATAACACCTGACATGACGCACCTTAACGCCTGTGTGCAAACACCCATTAATAGTGTGAATGGGCCCTAAACGTATAGTGTACCTCCAGCCAAGAATATTTATTTTCAATTTTAGTTCCATCCTTTGACTTTTTTTTTTTTCTTTGCTGTCTGGGGATTAATTTGGAAGATTCCTGTTATTTCCTGTCTCGGAGACATTGTATTACAAGGAAGGGAAGTGATCAGAAATTTTAAGAGGAACACTGTCAGTAATAAAAACCCTCGGGACGTAATTGGAGTATCCTTGATGGAGCCACAGACAGCAGTAAAACCTGACAGATGTTCTACCCCTTCTCTGCTCTATTCAGACAATAAAAACAAAAAATTGGCTGGTGACACACTTTAAGTAGCACACACTTTCTCTATTTATTCTAAATTAAAGTGCATCTAAGCTCAAGAACACAAATGCAATACATTGTGGCTCATCAATCTTTGAGGTAGCTGCATTTGTTTTCTTTCCCAGGCTTTTTTTTTTCTTCACCTGGTGGTCCTGTCAGTAACACACTTCCTATCCTAAAGTGACAACTCTTACTCGTAGGCAGATGCAGGTAGCTAGTCTGCCGTTAGGTGGTTCTGTTCCAGAATAGTGTCAGGTTACAAAAAGGTAGTGTCATCAGGAGCTAGATCCCTTTTATTTAGAGCCCTCCTGTAGTCAGGACCCATATATAAGCCAGGTTGGGAGGAGCCATAGTACACTGGGGCCTAGGAGGCAAACATCCTACACCTATGCAGATGTAGCCAGCAAGTGGAGGCCCTAGCTTGTGGGCCAGAGAGAGAGGCAGACCAACACCCAAGAGAGCTGGCTGAGGACTTCCCGTTATGGAGGTTGAAGCTAAAAGGCATTTTAGGCCTGGCCAAGAGTTTCCAGAGTGAGGCTATCCCCTTGGAGGATCCCGGGAGAGGTGAATCCATGGAGGAGGACTTCCTGATCCTTATGGAGGTGGGGGTTAGTGTGGATGCAAAAGGGTTTTTAGGCCTGGCCAGTTCCCTGAGTGAGGCTATCCCCCTGGAGGATGTGACTACAGAGATCTCATTCCAGTGAGTACTAATGATCCCAGGTTGAGGGAGAGACTGTCAGAGGTAAGATGGCTGCTTTAAAGTGCTGCATGATGCTTTCACATGTGACCAACAATCAAGCGACCCCGGATAGTATGTCAATGTGATATGGCCATGCCATTTCCCAAGTACCACCAGTTAGGGGAGATTAAGGGGGATATGATCAACATGTATAAATACATCAATGGTTCATATAGTGAACTCGGCGTAGAGCTATTCACCCTGAGGTCATCACAGAGGACAAGGGGGCACTCTTTGTCTGGAGGAAAGAAATTAAATCTCCAAACACAGAAAGGTTTCTTCACAGTGAGAGCTGTGAAAATGTGGAATAGACTCCCTCAAGAGTTGGTTCTGGCCAGCTCAGTGGATTGCTTTAAAAAAGGCCTGGATTCTTTCTTAGATACACAGAATATAACTGGATATAACATTTATAGGTAAAGTTGATCCAGGGAATATCCGATTACCTCTCGAGATCAGGAAGACATTTGTTTCCCAGCAGGAGCAAATTGGATCATGCTTTGCTGGGTTTTTTTTGCCTTCCTCTGGATCAACTGTGGGTATAGGATTATAACTTTTTTTTTTCTATGGTTGAACTGGAAGGACTTTTGTCTTTTTTTTCAGCCAGACTAACTATGTAACTATAAAAAGTGCAGCAACCCTATTTTTGTGTGGACATTCCTTCCTGGGGGATATAAAGGTCAACATCCAGAAATGTTGTGCGGAGGCCTTTGGGATGGAGTGGGGCACAATATGGTAGATGGCACAGCCTCATCATGTGGGTCACTGTTCTATCGAGGGAGGATCGAGGCAGGGACTTGTGCTTTTGCCACCGACATCTAGTTAAAATCCGCAAAACCCGTGTTACATACTCCTTTTTACAGAACATGACGGAGCAGCGTTACCACCCTAGAACAGGACATGTGTTAGGACAAAAAAACAGGGAGAATTGCATAGGAGACTAAAAATAAAGGTAAGCTCAAAGAAAGTCCAAAACTAGGCATTGAAGGCCAGGCTCGTGGCTAGTAAAGCTCTCAGCAAGTAAAGCTCAACAGTTTCAGAAAAGCAAATACAAATTCTGTTACACAATATACATAAATGAAGAAATTAAGTAAAATGACAAAATTACAAAGCGACTACGTTTTTAAAAACTACAAATCTAAATCTCTTAAATGAAAAAGCAATCTCTACAGCGACAGAATGAATCTGCTGATCAGCGTAACTTTAAATAGTAGAACCGTAAACATTTTTTTAAATGAACATGCAAGATTTCCAAACGACATAACTTGCAATTGCGATAAAGCGACAAATGTTTGCTCTGCGGTTACCTTAACTCCAGGATGTTTGTGACATTGCCGGAAGGAAAGATTCTACGTATATAGTTGAAATCGCCGACATACAGACTGCCATCTGCACCACACGTCAAGGCAACCGGTGCCAGGAGTTTGTTACCATCTGCGAGGCCATTGCAGCTCGGACAGGAGATGCTCCTGCGTCGCCCATTACCCATTATACTGCCGATCACAGCTGGCTGCTGGGAAATGAACTGGTTTTCTCCATTGCCTTTGTGCAGGATGCCTGTACAAGAAAGTGAAAGGTATCTCAGATTTTTCCAGACCCTTAGAGGGAAACCATTATTTTTTAAGGAGTGTGTATACTGTTTTTTAATCTTTTTCTTTTTTTTTTTCGTTAACACATTTGTAAGATATTTGACTTTGTTACAGCGAATATAAAAAAAAAACCTTTACTAATACTGTAGTAATATTAAAAATACTACACTAATTATGTAACATTAAACATAGTAATAAATATAAATCTATGCTAATAAATCTGTGCTAATATGTTTTGGTAATAATAAATGTTAGTGTACTAATATTAGGAATACTATACTTACACTGAATATAATACTGTCCTAATATTAGGAATACTATACTTACACTGGATATAATACTGTCCTAATACTAGGAATACTATACTTACACTGAATATAATACTGTCCTAATATCAGGAATACTATACTTACACTGAATATAATACTGTCCTAATATTAGGAATACTATACTTACACTGAATATAATACTGTCCTAATATTAGGAATACTATACTTACACTGAATATAATACTGTCCTAATATTAGGAATACTATACTTACACTGGATATAATACTGTCCTAATATTAGGAATACTATACTTACACTGAATATAATACTGTCCTAATATTAGGAATACTATACTTACACTGAATATAATACTGTCCTAATATTAGGAATACTATACTTACACTGAATATAATACTGTCCTAATATTAGGAATACTATACTTACACTGAATATAATACTGTCCTAATATTAGGAATACTATACTTACACTGAATATAATACTGTCCTAATATTAGGAATATTATACTTACATTGAATATAATACTGTACTTAAAAATACTGCACTCATTTTAATCAAATATTAAATACTACCAATAAATACTGCATAGAATTTTGTATTCTTTTATACAGCCAGCAGGTGGAGCTTTATGTTCCTTTTTTATATTTTTGGTTACTTACCACCTGTTTTACCACCCTCAATAGAGCAAGCTGAAATTTACAGCAACGAATGCTCCCTTTTTAAAAAACTCAGACCAGTCTGACTTAGTTGGAGTCACAATATAGACATCCACTGCTGTCCATTTCCTGTATCTTTGAATCCTTTGTCATGTATAAAATGTTTAATTTGTAAAACAAAGATGTATACATACAGTAAAAAATGTGTATATATATATATATATATATAAAATTTTATGGAGCACTAATATGCGGACCTCATCTCGTCAAGCCTGCACTAATCTATGAACACTTCTGTTGATAAAAGACTGTTCACATGATCACATTTATGTTTGGCGCCTGAATCAGTGCTTTGTTACTTATATATCACGATATAATCTGGATGATCTGATTATTATTGATTATATTACATCATTTATTTTATATATAATATTTTAGCGCTGCACTGTTTCTTTATCTTAATATTGTTCACAAGGCTTTAGGGTTCCTTTACTGGTGCATATGCAGCTTGCGGTCTTTTTATCCTGAGCGCTCGCTGATTTTTTGTTGCATTTGATTTATTTATATATATATATATATATATATATATATATATATATATTTATATATATATATATATATATATATATATATATATATATATATATATATATACACATACATACACACACACGGTTTCTTTTTACTATATGTACACAACCAATCAGTCGTAGCATTATGACCACCCACCAGAACCCATTGAGGCATTGACGCCTCTAGACTTCTGATGGTATTTTGTGGTATCTGGCACCAAGCTGTCAGTAGCAGATCCTTAGATTAGATTAGAGGCCCTGTTAAATATTTTTTAGAGAGGTTCACCCGATTTGTCCTGGTGGCCACTGTCACTGGAACTGACAGTGCTGAGAAATCCAAAATTGTAGGTTGAAGCCAGAATAGAAATAGAAAGGAAGTCCTCCAATGGGAACACTTGTTCCACTGACCGCTGTCTAAAAAAGGATTTCCCTCATTTCCGGTTGTGTCTATGGAATGGGAAGTGAAGGTAAATCTCCCCAACAGGTGAAAAAATAAATCTGATGTGTGTTAAACATTCCCTACTGCTTTCAAAACTTAAAATGGTTGTAAGCCTCAGACATGAAATATGAACAAAACATATCCCTCTACAGTGTCTCTCAATCCAGAGCTCGAAGTGTCATTTCTGTCTGCTGCTGCCTCCCTGTGCTATCAGCATGAGTTACATTTGACATGTTTTCCGGACACCAAGAGAAAAATGGTGACAGGGGAGGGACCTACAGCAGATTGACAGCCTGAACTCTGTTCCTGTGTGAAAGGGGGGGGGGTGTCTCAGAGCTCTCCTCACTGATGTAACCTCCGCTCCCCACCCCCTGCTTTTCAGAGCTGAGAGATCCTGTGTAAATTCTGCACTTTGAACGGATTTAGGGGACATACGGCTGCAGATAAAACAGGTACAGCTCAGGTAGAAGGATTTGTTTTCTCTCTGTGTATCCCGAGGCCCGTCACTTCACTGGGCATACGTAATGGTTTACAATCACTTTGAAAAAAAAATGGCCTTTAGATACTCTCTAAGGACTTCTACAAATGAACGTATACATCAAAACTCACAAATGTGTCTCTTGTTCTCAAACTAGAAATTGCTGGGATCATTAATGTTCTCCTAGTTCAAATTTCTATTTGTATGCGGACACAGGGTGCTCTGCATACAGAGTTTTAAATAGGAATCCATTTATTTACGTGCGTGCCCTCCAGGTTGATTCACAAATGCAGAAATAAGTACGAGGTCTGCGAATTTAAGGGAAGCAAGTTTGCACCCCCCATTCCCCTGGTCTCTTAGTGAAGACACTGGATTATCCAATTATGACAGGCAACATACCCTACAATGTTATCGCATCTTTAAGCACCTGTCAATCTAAGAACAATAATCTGGCCTTGTGGAGACCTCTGAAAAGCCATAATCCAACTCACCGGTCTGTATATTGAGTGCGTGATGTTTATCCAGAGACCAGCCGCCGAGCTTGGATGCTTCAATTTCATAGCCCTGCAGAATGGCCGTTCTTTTCTCCCACAAAATGAGATCCGGACATGATTCATATTCATAACCTACAGAGACTGAAATTCAAAGAGAGAGAGAGATCTGACCTAAATATCCAGATAAAAACGTGGTTGAAGGCCACTAAACACAAGAAGCGGCATTTTCACTGGCAGGTGCCAATCACGGCTAAAATATCATTATGCAAACACAGCTCATAAACACCCTCAATTCCCTTCACAGAGGGTGTTCTGAATGCCGGAGCTCAGCTAATCAGTCACTGCTAACATGATTACTGGCATAATGGCTTTCAGAAGGAGGAATGCCATAGACATCAATCGCATCAACTACCACAGGGTGAAAATGCATTGTTTTTTTATGGGTAATAAAGATCAAAGGCCAGCTAAAAATAAGACCAAATACTTCCGCTACAGAAGAAAGCCCTTCCTGTGCAGCAGATTCTGTGAACCCAGCTTGCAGTGCATCCTGGATCTCATTACAGTTTAACTGGGGCCAGTCGATAAACATTCAAATATTTACATATTCTTAAGAAGTAAATCAACTGTAAAACAAGCCCTCTGTAGCTACTGGCACTGTGGAGCAAATAATCCTTAAAAGTTTACAGCAGAAGCGCTAATTTTTTTCAGCAACTCTGCTCACCGTGCATCCACCTCTCAGTAAGAATTCTGCAGCTCAGCTACCCCTCCCAGCAGTGATTCTGCAGCTCAGCTACCCCTCCCAGCAGTGATTCTGCAGCTCAGCTACCCCTCCCAGCAGTGATTCTGTAGCTCAGCTCTCCCCCTCCAGCAGTGATTCTGCAACTCAGCTACCCCTGGTCCAACCTAAGATTCTGCAACTCAACTACCAATGCTACTACTCGCAGCAGTCATTCTTCAGCTCAGTTCCCAATGCTCCTACCTAGGATTTTGTAGCTCTGCTCATCGTGTATCCACCTCTCAGTAAGGATTCAGCAATTCCACTACCCCTCAGCAGTGATTCTACAGCTCAGCTACTCCTCTCAGCAGTGATTCTGCAGCTCAGATACCCCTCCCAGCAGTGATTCTGCAGCTCAGATACCCCTCCCAGCAGTGATTCTGCAGCTCAGATACCCCTCCCAGCAGTGATTCTGCACCTCTGCTACTCCTATTCCCACCTAAGATTCTGCAACTCAGCTCCCAATGCTCCTACCTAGGATTTTGTGACTCAGCTATCACTGCTACCATTCTGTGCAGAAATCTTGCTGTATAGCTCCTTCTGCTCCCCTAACAAGCAGTGATTCTGCAGCTCAGCTCTCCCCCCTCCAGCAGTGGTTCTGCAGCTCAGCTCTCCTCCTCCAGCAGTGGTTCTGCAGCTCAGCTCTCCCCCTCCAGCAGTGGTTCTGCAGCCCAGCTCTCCCCTTCCAGCAGTGGTTCTGCAGCTCAGCTCTCCCCCTCCAGCAGTGGTTCTGCAGCCCAGCTCTCTTCTTCCAGCAGTGGTTCTGCAGCTCAGCTCTCCCCCTCCAGCAGTGGTTCTGCAATTCAGCTCTCCCTCTCCAGCAGTGGTTCTGCAGCCCAGCTCTCTCTCTCTCCAGCAGTGGTTCTGCAGCTCAGCTCTCCCCCTCCAGCAGTGGTTCTGCAGCTCAGCTCTCCCCCTCCAGCAGTGGTTCTGCAGCTCAGCTCTCCCTCTCCAGCAGTGGTTCTGCAGCTCAGCTTTCCCTCTCCAGCAGTGGTTCTGCAGCTCAGCTCTCCCCCCTCCAGCAGTGGTTCTGCAGCTCAGCTCTCCCCCTCCAGCAGTGGTTCTGCAACTCAGCTCTCCCTCTCCAGCAGTGGTTCTGCAGCCCAGCTCTCCCCTTCCAGCAGTGGTTCTGCAGCTCAGCTCTCCCCCTCCAGCAGTGGTTCTGCAACTCAGCTCTCCCTCTCCAGCAGTGGTTCTGCAGCCCAGCTCTCCCTCTCCAGCAGTGGTTCTGCAGCCCAGCTCTCCCCCTCCAGCAGTGGTTCTGCAGCTCAGCTCTCCCCCTCCAGCAGTGATTCTGCAGCTCAGCTCTCCCCCTAGCAAGCAGTGATTCTGCAGCTCAGCTCTCCCCCCTCCAGCAGTGGTTCTGCAGCTCAGCTCTCCCTCTCCAGCAGTGGTTCTACAGCCCAGCTCTGCCCCTCCAGCAGTGGTTCTGCAACTCAGCTCTCCCCCTCCAGCAGTGGTTCTGCAACTCAGCTCTCCCCCTCCAGCAGTGGTTCTGCAGCCCAGCTCTCCCTCTCCAGCAGTGGTTCTGCAGCCCAGCTCTCCCTCTCCAGCAGTGGTTCTGCAACTCAGCTCTCCCCCTCCAGCAGTGGTTCTGAAGCCCAGCTCTCCCTCTCCAGCAGTGGTTCTGCAGCCCAGCTCTCTCATCTCTCAGCAGTATTTCTGCAGCTTACATCTCCCTGCCCACCCCTCCCGTCAGTCATTCTGCAGCTCAGCTCCCCCTGTGCCTTCCTTCCTGCCTTGACTCTGCAGCTCAGCTCCCCCTCCCAGCAGGTACTCCACAGCGTTCCAATCTCTAATGTAAACACAGAGCAGGAGATCTAGTAGTGAGTTGAACTGCCAAGAGAGCTGACTCGTTTAATGTCATTGCTTTGAACTTTTGGGACACTGTATACATTTGTGCGGCTCCAAAGTCGCACGTTTTCCAGTGTGACTTTGGAGCGCAACTTTACACCCTCTGGATCAAAGCTGCATTAAAGTAGTGCAAGCCACTGCAACTTTAAGTCACACCAATTTGAACAAGTGCCATTGAAAAGAATGGAATGCGACTTGTCATGTGACTTTGATGTCCAAAGTCGCATGTCAAGTCTCACAAGTGTGAATGGAGCCCAAGACAATACTTTTATAGAAAAAGTAAACATCTGAATGTCCAAGTTGACTAAGGTCTTCGCTTTTGGGTTTAATACTGCTTTAAGAAAGCTTTTCTGCTCTTCTCAGGCTAACATTTATTATGCACATGACGCTAGTTATGATTTTTCTTGGCCGGGAGCCTATTTAGCAAATAGAAATTCGCTCATTCCCATTAAGTTCTGAAGCCTTGCCCTTTGATTTTTCTGTTCACTCTGCTCAAAAGTGATTGTGGAACCGGCCCCTATAACTCTTAACAGAATCAAAGAGAATCTACCCTTTTAACTTTTAGATAACTGAATGAACGTTCCGAAAACTGGAGTTTTTGAACAAAACTCTACAGGTATAAAAAGAGCTTAAGGCAACTTAGAAAAGATAATTATTCTTTTCCTCCCCAAGAGTCTGTCTCACGTACAATTGCCTCGTTTGGCTTGTAATAAGCAGGCTACAAAACAAGACCTGATTTACATCTTGGGAGCCTGTAGACATACAACCATTGGTGCCCCAAGTACACCCCTTTTTACTAGGATCATCCTTTTAAAATAGGACATTTCTGGGTCCAAAACTGGTTTAGAAAATTGTGATAATGCGTAGGATGATTATCCCTATGGAAAGGAAAAAACAGAAAAAAAAGCATGCCCAATATTTATACAAGGAAGAGATGTCTGTGTTGCCTATAGGCAAGTGCCTAGTGTACCTCGTGGTAAATCTGGCTTTGCTACAGAATAGAAAATGTTGCAAGCAGTTAGAAAACAGCAAGGCCTCATGCACACAGGACATTTTTTTTTCCTACCCTGGACATGCCTTTGTCCCAGTGCAGGAAAACATAGCTTAAAAAAAAACATACCTAAAGCTGCATTTTGAATGTGCGTTTAGGTGCGTCCGTGTGTTTGGCGTTAATGCATTTTATTGGCCAACATTTTTGACATCTGTGTGTATTAAGCAAGTAAAATCAGCCTGTATATGCAGTAAAGCATGCTTGTTATACTCACTGTGGAACCTAAGGGGTTAATCCTCTGCATTGTGTAAAAAGGCTGTTTCATCCTTTCTTCTCTGTTCCTCCCCTTTTTTAAGCGACCACCCATTATCTCCAGGCTGAACCGTAGGCATGCACATTGCTCAGTTTGGTGTGTATTGCTAGAGAGGTTTTTTTTTTTTTTTTGGGACAGTGCATGTGATTAGCACAGGGCCAATTAGCACTGTCCAGACAGAGGTCAGGGGATCTGCATCCTCCTAGAGCAGAAAGAAAACGTCTCCTACAAGCTTTAGCTAGTGGTGGACTGGACACTGATAGAAGTCACAAGACTGCTCTAACTTCTGATGAGAAAAGGTATTTTACAGTTTATATTTACTAAAATAATTGCATGTCCATGTTCTATGTACTGTGGGAGACCAGATATAGTGAATGCAGGGTCCTGGGAGACCAGATATAGTGAATGCAGGGTCCTGGGAGACCAGATATAGTGAATGCAGGGTCCTGGGAGACCAGATATAGTGAATGCAGGGTCCTGGGAGACCAGATATAGTGAATGCAGGGTCCGGGGAGACCAGATATAGTGAGTGCAGGGTCCTGGGAGACCAGATATAGTGAATAGTGAATGCAGGGTCCTGGGTTTAGTAACACTATAAAGCCCATCTCCAGGCAAAAAAAAAAAGCCTTCCCATGCAGTGGGGCTATGCCTGCACTGTACAGGTCAACTTCTTGTTTTGTTTAGGGGTAAGAAGAAAGCCTCACCCAATCCTTCGTTCTACTGGAAAATGGCACACCCCCATGGTCTATCGGTGGACTGCTGCTGGTCTATGGAGCCTGAATGGGCTTGATGACATCAGGAACAGTCCAAAACTCAAGACCACTGGAGCATAGGGGTGCCGGATTGGTCTTGTGCTGGGAGGACTGGATGATCAGGTTAGTATATCTTCTTTCTCCTCTCCCCTAGACAAAACCAAGCATTTAACCTGTGCAGAGCAGGCACAGCCCCACTGCATAGCAACAATTTTTTTTTGCCTAGGGATGGGCTTTACAGTCGGAATGTAATCCTGAACATCCCTTCTGGTCATCTTTTAGATGTCACTGAATGAATTTCTAATGTCAGGTCAAGATCTCCTGAAGACTACCAACTACACACATTCTCTTAAGCAGCTGAATTCATCATTGGGCGGCTTCAACTGGCTGGCTGAAGCTTTAAAAGAGTAAACGAGCTCAGCACTGCATAGTGTCCCTGCTATTAGCAGACAAATTTGCTCTGGTTTATAAATAGTGCAACCATTAAAGCTTACCAAAGGCTTCAGAAAGTCCATAGACCTTCTGGCTGTAGACGTCTGTCTTGTCCCAGATGAAGGAATAAGAGAGGTCGGGGGCGGAAGCAAACCACTTTCTAAACAGGCGACCTTCCACAGCGACCATCAGGTGGACTTTCATGAGGTTGAAAGGAATAATGTGATGAGTCAAGCTGATCCTCAGAACCGACTTGTAGCCAGCGTTTCGGGTGCTCAAGTAGTTTAGCTTAATTTTGCTTCCGGGGATTGGGATCTCTTCCTGCAAAGCCTGGAAAGTAGAAACAATTTGCTAAAATGAATAACTAGTATTTAACTCCATTGGCCACATGAATGAACTTTTAGGATGAGGCTTCCTCCAAGGTATGCCTGTTCTCAGTTTATATATTGCTATATATTATATGTCTTAGGTTGGAAAGCTCAGTTTAGAGTTGAGGACCAAATTCTGTAGCGATGCCTTGGACACTGTCACTTTGCCCTGCATGAGAAAGGTGATAATGTCTTTTTTATTATTATTATACTGGATTTATTTAGCGCCAAAAGTTCGCACAGATCTTTACAAGATGGGGGGCTACAAAACAATTCAATACAAGAAGAATGAGAGGGTCTTGCTCAGCAGAGCTTACAATACAAGGACACCTGCAATAATTTGTTTTTCTTGTAAGAAGAGCAAGTCTTTTGTTATAAACCTTTCATTTTTCTGTAAAATGAGTTACAATTTTTTTTTATTTTTCATTTCCATGTGTGAGGCACTTCCTGTAGACACTGTACAAGTACGCTCCAAGGGCCTCATTCACACTTGAGAAGAGGGCTATCAGCAGATCCCTGCAATTGGAATCCCAGCTTGTAGCGAGCAGCTGTGGTCAGAAATCCTGTACAAAGCAACGACAGACTGACAGCATCCGCACGCCCAGAGCTTACCTGTGGTTAGGGAGAGATGATCAACCCTGGAGGCAGACCATTGTCACTCGGTTAGAAAACACAAATCCAAACTTTTATGGTTGTCTCCTACCAACATGTTATAGTACGGGGGTCTCCAAACTTTCTAAGCAAAGGGCCAACTTACTGTCCTTCAGGCTTTAGTGGGGCTTGACTGTGGCCAGTGGGAGTAGAAAGTGTCCCGGCATCAGTGATTCCTCATTGGTCCTAATAGGAGGAATGGTGCCCCTTTGTTGATATCAATGAGAAGAATAGTGCCCCATTGATGGTGTCAGTAGGGGGGAATGGTGTTCCACCATTGGTGTCCTTTGGTGGAGTAGTGCCTCAAGGGCCAGATAAAGGCAAGCAAAGGGCCACATCTGGCCCCTGAGCTGCAGTTTGGAGACCATTGCTGTAGAAAATGACCCTTGCATTCTGTGTGGAAGCAGTGGTCTCTCTGCAAAGATCCCCCCTGCCCCTGCTGAGTCCTATCCTTCTTTAACCAAAGCTCTCACTCTTTGATAAGTTGAAAGCTGAAGACCGGATGCAACAGGCGGCATTCCAGACCTCTACAGAGAGACCACTGCTTCCACATAGAGAGCAAGGGTTTGTCTCTGCAGCCTTCTGGCAGGGGACAGGTTTTTCTTCTCAGGCTGTGACTACTTTCTAAAGAACTGGAAAACTTTTCACACTTTTTTTTAAAAGCATCCGGAATGTAATTAGCCAATTTAAACTGAAAATGCAGTTGGGCTTTAAACTAGACATGCATTTAAAAAAGCATAAAAATAAATATTATTAATGTTCTTTTTTTTTGTCCTTTTCCATTTAAATCACAAATCCCAATAAACAAGCATTGTTACAAACATCTAGTACAGTCAGAAAGCCTTTATTTATATTTACCAGGTCCTTCTGGAACCTTTTGTGCATTAAAAATTTCTTTGGTGTATTTATTTTTTTAACAACCGCTCTCTTATCTTGCGTACCAACATGTGAGCGCCGTTGTTATTAACAGCGCTTTACAAAGTTCAATTTTCCACTCTGCTTTGATTAGCGGCATTAGACTTTGCTGTGCTGAAGTGGATTGCGAGAGCCCGGCAAACAGATGACACAAGCGTAAGTGCGACCGCAAAACAAAAAACCCACCAGGAAGGCAGAAGCGTATAATTTGCCCCTCAAAGATCTCGTCTGTAAATGTATTCTTTCCGCGAGTGAACAATGACTGCAAACATCAAACATAATGTCAACGTGTTTGAGTTTGCGGAGACTGTTCTGATGGAACCTCTGGGAATGGGAGGGGGGAGGGCATGTTTTTTTGAACTCCGTACTTAATATGCATTTATTTTTCTGAAGGCTGTAAGTTTTCTATTCACAAGCAGATTTAGAGAGTGGAAGATGTTAAGCGTGGATTTATTTGGTTTTGTGGGCAGGCCAAACAAGATGAATAAAATAGTTTGAGAAGGTTAAAATGTCATGTGCGTAACAGCTTCGTGTTTGAGTCGCACAAAGCGGCACTTAAAGGTAACCTGTGCTTTGTTAATGCAAGTTCATTATTATCACTGCACACTCAACCACCCTCTCGCCTGCCCAAAACATATACTCAATACATAATCAATACTCAATGCTTTCTGACATGGGTGAACATGTGACACCCTTCCGCATGACAATGTTGGTGCTGGAAGACTACACTCAGGATTGTTCCTTGGGGGCAGGGAAAGAGTCTTTGGCCTAGTGTAAGCTCCAAGTTGTGACACAGAGCTTACACTGAGGTTCCGGTCATTTCTCCTGGCTGCTGAAGGGAATGACAGTTAGCTGAAGGAAGATGGCTAGGTATGAGCACCTATGGAGGACAGTTAAAGTGGAACTAAATCTACAACTGAAAAACTTACAGGCATGCATCTCTGTATTGAAGAAGAGATATGTTGACACCCACCACTGGCCCCAATGCTGACGTCTTCTGCTAGCTCCAACATTTCTGCCCACTGCCGGCTCCAACGCTGAGGCCCACCGCTGGCCCCAACGCTGACGCCTTCTGCTAGCTCCAACATTGCTGCCCTCTCCTGGTTCCAGCGCCCAGGCCCACCGCTGACTCCAGCGCCCAGGCCCACCGCTGACTCCAGCGCCCAGGCCCACCGCTGGCTCCAGCGCCCAGGCCCACCGCTGACTCCAGCGTCCAGGCCCACCGCTGGCTCCAGCGTCCAGGCCCACCGCTGGCTCCAATGCTGATGCCCACCGCTGGGTCCAAAGCTGATGCCCACCGCTGGCTCCAATGCTGATGCCCACCGCTGGGTCCAAAGCTGATGCCCACCGCTGGCTCCAATGCTGATGCCCACTGCTGGCTCCAAAGCCGATACCCACTGCTGGCTCCAAAGCCGATGCCCACCGCTGGCTCCAAAGCCGATGCCCACCGCTGGCTCCAAAGCCGATGCCCACCGCTGGCTCCAAAGCCGATGCCCACCGCTGGCTCCAAAGCCGATGCCCACCGCTGGCTCCAAAGCCGATGCCCACCGCTGGCTCCAAAGCCGATACCCACCGCTGGCTCCAAAGCCGATACCCACCGCTGGCTCCAAAGCCGATACCCACCGCTGGCTCCAAAGCCGATACCCACTGCTGGCTCCAAAGCTGATACCCACTGCTGGCTCCAGTGCTGCTGACCACTGCAGACTCTCATCAGTGTAAAATTCACAGAGAATATGTATTCACTGATAGGCTAAAGAGTGCTGCAGCTCACAAATGGCTGCTTTTGTTCCATGCAGGTGACAAACTTCACATTGAAGGAAGGCAAATCTGAGAATGAGGCAAGCTGGTTGTTTTCCTGAGGCTGTAAATAACACCAAGCATGTAAAGCACTCTTTAATTTACTCCTCATTGAAGTCTTCCATCACCTTGACAGTCTCATTTATCCACCGTTAAATGTAAACATTGTGCAAAAGGTTGGAAGTCCTCGATTTGATCATTAAAGCTACTCTGCTCCACTTCACAGTCTTCCTGAGCTAATTAAACAAATGACTTCCATTAAGCAGGTGGCCCCACCTAGAACCATTTGCTGCATCCATCCAGGCAAAAGCAGCTTGGATAATAAAAAGGATTTTTTTTTACTCTTTGTAGCCTGCTGTCATTTTGTCTGAGGCTATATATACCGATATATACGCCAACCTCACAATTTTCATTGCTTAAATGAATCTAGTGTTGGGGAAACCATATGCAATATTTCACTGATTTTCACGGTCATATACCAGTTTTAGTCATTAAATCCACTAACTTCGCTCTGCTCTTTTAATTTCACATGTTCTCTCCATAACGGTCTACATCTTGCCTCTAATGTCAAGATCAAGAACCCAAGCTATTGTTATGTGGTGGTTTTATCGCGTCATAAATAGAGTCATTGGAGTTGATAAAAAACCCACTACCTATAACCTAGGAAATAATTGAGTTCCTCTGTCTCTAAAGCCAGCCCTACATGGATCGATATTGGGCTGGTTCAGCAAGGGACTGGCCAAATTTTGATCTATGTATGGGCTAGCAAGTTGTACAAAAGCCAAACTATCATTGTCACACTAGCTATAGCCGAGAGCACTAATCACTGTATTCGGCTGGTGGGTAAGGCTCCCTACTAGCAGAATACAATAGCCCAGCTGGAATGTTTCCCCCATCCAGATTGAATGTGTGGATGAGGGAATCAGTTCATTGAATGACAAATGAATCATGTATGGTCTGCTTTAGTAAAGTCTTTGTTTATTAAAAGAAATAAACACATCTAGTAAAAAGTCAAACCCCCCCAGCCCTCCTATTATAAACTAGTATGTATTTTATTTTTTTTTCTTTTTGTGAATCCACTAGCCTCTTGACAACGTCCCTTGTGACGAAACGTGTCAGGTGCAGCAAAGTGGGGGCATCATCATGCCTGCTCTGTGGGAGCGGCTTTACCTTCTGTCTTTAGTATATGGTTTGCAAGTACCTTACTTTACAATAACATTTCAGATTTTTAACTACTACACTATGGAGCTTCTTTGTGTTTCCTCTATACCGGTTATTGCTTGACCTGACTGAGAAACCCCATATGGCAAGAGACTGATTCATTTGGATTACTCTGATGCATTTATGTTCTTGTCAGACCTTCTACTGCTAGGGGTGGTGGAGCACTAAAGTCACACTGGAGAGAAACACTGCATTTTTATTTTTAGTTGGACTTTCTTTGTGTACACCTTTGTTGTATTTATCACAGATTGGTTTTACACATTATAACTTGCAAATTGTTGATGTATCACTTTTCATTTTTTTCACTTACATTATTACTTTTTTTATGCACAATTATTTCATTAAGTGATATGTCTTAAAGGGGACAGCACAACAGTTTTTGTTTAAAAGCTCCTACTTCTAAATTCGCCTAACCCGCCAAACCCAGATGCTTACGTTCGTTCTCCAGTATGATAACTGCGGCCTCCACTATTGTTTCTCTCCTATTCAGTGCTGGATGCTTCTGTGTAGTAGGCCACCAGAGACTTGACCTGGGCTGTTCTCCAGTGTCTGCAATGTCAGAGCATTGCCCCATTCAAGTCTATGAAGTTTTATGACACAGACGTGGCCTGTGCCATAGATTTCGGCATGGAGGATACAAGTGGTGAAGGCCATAGCTGTTTTGAGTTAAGTAAGCAGCTAGGTATACGATTCCTAAGTTAGTATAGGTTAGGAGGGCTTGGACTGGTGGACTTGATGTGTCACTAAAAAGAGGACATGTCTGTTGACTGTCAGAGAATTGAATGTTCAGAATAAGCATGTAGCATGTGACAAAGGACGGTGATTTAAAGACCCTGGATAAGCAAGGCATCCAACCAACAACAATTTTTAGGAAAGATGAGCAATAGCAGGCAACATATGGCAATCACTTTTGTGTCTCAAAGAAGTCAACTGTCATTAAAAATGAGCTCTAGGTGTATGAAAAATGTCATCATCCATTCTATTGTGAAAACATGCATACCAGCCCAAGCCAGAATATCCAGTTGCAAGTTTTCAAGTGCTATTAGTCTGCTGTAATCAAACACATCACTGAGGATTTGGACTTTGTAGCTCATGTGTTTTTTTTCAGAAGCATGGAGGTCCAAGAGTGCAGAAGTCCCTGAGATCTGTACGCCTAAAGGCAGCACCCCTCATTGGCAGGAGGTATATATTATACTGGCACTATATTCAGTGTACATACCTGGAAGTTGAAAGGGCAATTTTGTGAGAATTGCTCACTGATTTGCCCAAAAGCTTGCACAGAGGTTTAAGTCACATTAAAAGGCACCCCCTGTAATAGGACTTTCATATTTACTTACATTGGTTTATTTAAAAAATGCATAAAGAGATGCTGCATTTCTGAATGCAGCACCATGAGGTTACCTTATAAGTAGACCCTCCCACTTAGCAGCCAATCTAAAAACAAAGGCTTAGATCAGTATGTGCAGAAGAGAAGAATATAAAGATCTGCAGAAGATAAAGTGATTCTAAAGGGAATTTTTTTTTTCCTGCTCTGTGCAATGATTTTGCACAGAGCAGCCCTGATCCTCTTCTTATTGGGTCCTGGTTCATCCCCCCTACAGAGTGCCCTCAATAGCAAGTCTCTTGCTATGGGGGCAGTCGAGCAGGCTCGCTCCCGAGCCAAGCTGTGTGTGTCCATACACACACACAGTAGCTCAGCCCCGCCCTCCGCTCTCTCATTGGCTCACTGCAAATGATATCAGCAGGAGCCAATGGCTCCTGCTTCTGTGTAAGCCAACGAGAGAGAGACTTAGGAGAGGTGCTGCTGTCGTGCACATCACTAGATTGAGATGGGGTTCAGAGGACCTGCATCCAGAAGGTTTTTTACCTTTATGCATGGAATGCATTAAGGTAAAAAACTAAGCCTTTAGAGCCACTTTAAACCATCCAGCACAATCAGTCTATAAGTGGTTTTATTTCTCAATAAAACTGGGAGGTCCACTTTAGTTTGACTGCCATATTTTGTATGTGTAGGGTTTGTGTACCTACCTGTATTTCTGGTACAATAGGCCCTTTCTCAGAACACGAGCTGGCAAATGCAGTCAGCGGGGCCGGAGACAGCACAGGATTGGGACGGGCGAAACTGCTTAGATCACAACTGGATATCTCATTCTCCTCATGACGCATGGTGATGGTCTCCATAACGAAGAAGCGGTCCCATGGTAACCAGAGGGTGTGTTCCTGCGTGATGAAGGGCGCTCGCTCAAAGCGCAGAGTCGCGGAGATGCCACCTTGGGTGACGAGATCAAAGCTGTTTACACAAAAAAAGAGAGACAGAAAACATACATTAAAGTGGTTGTAGACCTCAGACATAGAATATGAACAAAGCATATCCTTCTATAGTGTGTACATGTCTTAATCCAGAGCACTAAGTGTCATTTCTGTCTGCAGCCTCATTCCACTGCTATCAGCATGAGTCTCTTCTGACACATTTTCCTGACAGCAAGGGAAAAAAGGTGACATGGGAGGGACCTTGAGCACACAGTCTGATTGACAGCCTCAGTTCTTTTCCTGTGCAAAGGGGGAGGGCGTCCCTTCCCTACAAACAGCTCTGCAGTGTCTAACTTTAGTTCACTGCCCCCCTGCTTTCAAGAAAGGGAGGCAAGCTGTATAAATTCTGGACTTTGAACAGCTGCAGAGAACAGAAGACTGCAGATAAACAGGTACAACGTATGTAGGAGGATTTGTTCCATCTCTGTATCACCCGAGGCCAGGGGGAGGGGGGGAGAGAAGGGGAGGAGGGAGAGAGAGAGGGGGGGGAGAAGGGGAGGGGGGAGAAGGGAGGAGGGAGAGAGAGAGGGGGAGAGAGAGGGGGGAGAGAGGGGGAGAGAGAGGGGGGAGAGAGGGGGGTAGAGAGAGGGGGAGAGAGAGGGGAGAGAGAGGGGGGGAGAGAGGGGGAGAGAGAGGGGGAGAGAGAGGGGGAGAGAGAGGGGGAGAGAGAGGGGGAGAGAGAGGGGAGAGGGGGGGGAGAGGGAGAGGGGAGAGAGGGGGGGAGAGAGGGGGGAGAGGGAGAGGGGAGAGAGGGGGGGAGAGAGGGGGGGGGAGAGGGGGGAGAGAGGAGGGAGAGAGGGGGGGAGAGAGGGAGAGGGGGGGTTGGGGGAGAGAGGGAGAGGGGGGGTTGGGGGAGAGAGGGAGAGGGGGGGTTGGGGGAGACAGAGGGAGGGCAGAAAGAGAGGGAGGGAGGGAGAGAGGGAGGGAGAGGGGGGAGGGAGGGAGAGAGGGGGAGGGAGAGATAGAAAGAGAGAGGGGAGGGAGAGATAGAAAGAGAGAGGGGAGGGAGAGATAGAAAGGGGGGGTAGAAAGAGAGAGGGGGGGATAGAAAGAGAGAGGGGGGAGAGATAGAAAGAGAGAGGGGGGAGATATAGAAAGAGAGGGGGGGGGAATAGAAAGAGAGAGGGGAGGGAGGGAGAGATAGAAAGAGAGAGGGGAGGGAGGGAGAGATAGAAAGAGAGAGGGGAGGGAGGGAGAGATAGAAAGAGAGAGGGGAGGGAGGAAGAGATAGAAAGAGAGAGGGGAGGGAGGGAGAGATAGAACGAGAGAGAGGGGAGGGAGGGATAGAAAGAGAGAGGGGAGGGAGGGATAGAAAGAGAGAGGGGAGGGAGAGATAGAAAGAGAGAGGAGGGAGAGAAAGAAAGAGAGAGGATGGAGGGAGAGATAGAGAGAGGGGAGGGAGAGATAGAAAGAGAGAGGGGAGGGAGAGATAGAAAGAGAGAGGGGAGGGAGAGATAGAAAGAGAGGGGAGGGAGAGATAGAACGAGAGAGGGGAGGGAGAGATAGAACGAGAGAGGGGAGGGAGGGATAGAAAGAGAGAGGGGAGGGGGGATAGAAAGAGAGAGGGGAGGGAGAGATAGAAAGAGAGAGGGGAGGGAGAGATAGAAAGAGAGAGGGGAGGGAGAGAGAGGAATGTAGGGAGAGGGGGGAAGGGAGAGAGAGGGGGGAAGGGAGAGAGAGGGGGGAAGGGAGGGAGAGGGGGGAGGGGAGGGAGGAGGGGAGGGAGAGGGGGAGGGGAGGGAGAGGGGGAGGGGGAGGGAGAGGGGGAGGGGGGGGAGAGAGAGGGGGGGGGAAGAGGGGAGAGAGATGGGGGGAGAGGGGGAGGAGAGAGGGAGAGAGAGAGGGGGAGAGGGGGGGAGAGAGGGGGGGGGAGAGGGGGGGAGAGAGGGGGAGAGGGGGGAGAGGGGGGAGAGGGGGGGGAGAGGGGGGAGAGGGGGGGAGAGGGGGGGAGAGAGGGGGGGAAGAGGATAGAAAGGGCATTTACTATTTTTTGTAGGAGCC